>NC_057387.1:77763524-78018524 GCF_019320065.1 Cervus canadensis | reverse complement strand
ACAGAGAAAACCTGAAATAATCTGAAATTGGAAAATATTCAAAAGACCAGGAAAATCAATGACTATTTGGACAAAAAATTCTACATTAACCAGAAAACTTCTACCCAGAAATAACACACACACACACAATTAATTTAAAAGCTATTTATCAAACCTTTTAAATTTTAATCACAGTTTGGTTTTCCTACACTGGATTTTTACACATTAAAGCCATTTATTTAAGAATGTGCCATTGTATATGTCTGTATTTCAATAAAAGTGCTCTTTCTGGATAAGAATTAGAGCCTTTCACTCAAGCCTAAATTTTTTTTCATCTATCACTTTTCTCAGACCCCATATAATTCATTTCTTTATTAGCTTCTAATAAATGACATTAAAATATTCCATAGGTACTGGCTTTATCAAAATTTACTTGTGGCAAAAACCTTTGACATATATGTTATTACAAAACTTGTTTTTGAAATAAGAAAACTAAATCCCCAAAAGGTTAAGTAACATAGGACAATAAAAGTGACTGCTTCATAAAACTTTTGCAAGGATTAATATTATCTACTGTATGTGTCTGGCATATACTAAGCTTTCAATAAATGATTACATTTGTTTTTACGTATTGCAAACAGTGCTCTCCTAAAAGACTTGGGATTAATTTAGTGAAAATTTTACTTTAACATCACTAAACACTTGTACACAATTTTGACTACAATATTTGTTAAATATTGGACTCTACCCCCAGGTACTTAGAAAAGATACTAGCTAAACACAAGCACAGCAGAATGAATATCAGGCTAATGCCTCTTCCTTCACATTTCCAAGGTTAAAAGTCCTGATCCTATCTGAATGACCAAAAAATGCTGTGAAATTGATACTGACAATCACCAATTATTAAACTCTGAATTATTGTCTTGTACTCACTTCCACGGAGCCACTTGAAAAAGAGGATGGCAGGCCTTACAGAGTATTTACTGTCTGAGCCACCACGGCCTCACAGAGAACTACCTGAACTCTGTCACAAATGACTTTCCCCTACTAGAAGCCATTTCTTCTTCCAGGTTCCAAATCTGCATCAGAGAAGTTAAAGGGGAGATAATAACAAGACTCTACATGGATGCACCATCCGACTCCATCTTCTGGAACTCCTTAAACAAGCCCTAGAATTGCAGTTCCCTGTATCAAGTTGCCTATTTGATATTCCCACTCACACATCTCAGTCTTCACTATCCCAAATGAGGTTCTTCATTGTCACCCTTCCTGAACTTGCTCCTCCCCCCATCATCCTCGCCTCAGTAAGTGGCAGCACTATCTACTCAGTCGCTCAGAACAAAACATTGGTCATTCTTAAGTTTCTTCATTCTTTCACAACTCCTATCCAGTTTAACACGAAATCCTGTAGGTTCTACCCCCCAACTATATTCCAAATACAGATTTTCATTTTCTAATCTAATCTAAACCATCACCATCTCTCACCTGTATTGTGACAAGAACCTCAACTTCTATGTTTCCATCCTTTCTCCAAATACCTTTTTAAAAAATGAAATAACTCATAAATATTTAAAAAGTCAAGGTTAATGAATACCAATGGATCAACCACCCACCTTTTAAAAATATTAACATTTTGTCATATTTGCTTTGGCTCTTTTTTTTTAAAAAATAAAATGTAACTGAAGAACCTATGTACATCTTCCACTCTCATTATTCCCACTCCAGAGGTAATAAATGTTCTGAATTTAGTCAATTTAGTGATTCTCATTTCTATGGATGGGGTTTTATTTTTATTTAGATTCATGCATATCAATTAGGATTAAGTTCAGCTGCATGTAAAAGAAAATCCAAATTAGAATGGTATAAAGAGAAATGAATGTTTGTTTGTTTGTTTTCTCTCATAAGACTGAAAAACCTGGGGTAAGCAGTTAAGACAGAGAAGTTGGTTTGGTGTCAAGGTCAAATTCTTTGGGATTGTCCTGATTTTTCCCATAATGGTGGCAATATGATTGCTCTAGCTCCAATCATTGTGACCCATTTCCAATGCAAGATGATAAGGCCAGTGATAAAGGGGCACATGTCAACTGACTCTTTCTTCCTTTTAAGGATCTTTACCAAGAGCCCTACCCAACAATTTCCACTTTTATCCTATTTTTCAGACTCATGTGACAACCTACATAGCTGCAAGAGAAGCTTAAAAATGTAGTTTTTTACTTGGACACATTTTCACCACAATAAAAGTAGGGTTATGCTACTATGAAGGAAGGAGAAACTAGATATTGGTTAGGCAACTACCAGTCCTTTCTACAGTTTGTTTCCTCAGTAATATGTTGATTTGAATGCTTTAACACTTTATAGACATAAAATCATATATAAAGGAAATTATACTGGTTACCATAATCTGCTTTTTTCTTTTGCTCAACATCATATTTTTGAGATTCACTAACATTGATACAACTTATTCATTTTCATTACTCTAAAATATTCCCCTTATAAATATACCACAATTTGTTAATCCATTCTCTATTGATGTACATTAGATTGTTTTAAATTTTTCAGTGAACATTCTCTCACGTGTCTCCTTCAAGGTAAACATAAATCAAATTTTGTTTCTCCTTTATTAAAATTCTGAAATGGTTTCCCATTACATTAAAATAAAATCTAATAAAATCTAACGTTCTTTCCATATAACATCCTATACGGAATGGTCCCCATTTACCTCCTTCATCTCATTTAGTTCTCCTCTCTCTCTTTCTTAATCTGCTCCACACATACTGGTCTCTTTCAATTCCTAATTTGCCAGTCACTTTCCTTGCTCAGGGAAAGAGGCTGATCAATGTTTCATAGGGCCTAAAGCTGATTTGATTTTGGTTTAATTATATAAAATTAAGTGCAGGACACTGGAAGGGACTGAGAAAAGTGGAGTGCCCTGATACTTAAGTGTTATTTATCTTCATGGAAAATCTACCTCCTCTCAGAGTCTTTGAAATTCTATTCTTTCTGCTCAGAATGTTATTGCCCGAGATGTTCTTCCCCAGGCTCCATTTAATTATTCAGGTCTGTGGCAGATGTGGCTAGTCCTCCAATACCCATTCTCCTCTTCTGCCATAGTAACAGGATGTCTAGCTAAGGACATGATTCCCTAAGTAAAAATTACATTTCATGGTGGGCAACTAGTTGTGGCCCTGTGACTGTTCTGGCCAATGAAAGTGAAAGTGAAAGTCCCTCAGTCTTATCTGACTCTTTGCCACTATACAGTCCATGAATTCTCCAGGCCAGAATGCTGGACAGGGTAGCCGTTCCCTTCTCCAGGGGATCTTCCCAACCTAGGGATTGAACCTAGGTCTCCCATATTGCAGGTAGATTCTTTACCAGCTGAGCCACCATGGAAGCCCAAGAATACTGGAGTGGGTAACTTATCCTATTCCTTCTCCAGTGGATCTTCCCAACCCAGGAGTCGAAATGAGGTCTCTGAATTGCAGGTGGATTCTTTACCAGCTGAATGGGGTATAGCAAAAATGATGTATTCAATTTGGGGGTGATTTCCATAAAGGGGATACATTTTGCTTAAGGGATGTCCTCCTTCTTCTCTCTTTTCCCTTCCCAATGGTGAGAGGATGGACCTCAGTTCAATTCAGTTGCTCAGTCATGTCCGACTCTTTGCGAACCCATGAACCGAAGAACGCCAGGCCTCCCTATCCATCACCAACTCCCGGAGTTTACCCAAACCCATTTCCATTGAGTCAGTGATGCCATCCAACCATCTCATCCTCTGTCGTCCCGTTCTCCTCCTGCCCTCAATCTTTCCCAACATCAGGATCTTTTCAAATGAGTCAGCTCTTCGCATCAGGTGGACAAAGTATTGGAGTTTCAGCTTCAACATCAGTCCTTCCAATGAACACCCAGGACTGATCTCCTTTAGGATGGACTGCTTGGATCTCCTCGCAGTCCAAGGGACTCTCAAGAATCTTCTCCAACACCACAGTTCAAAAGCATTAATTCTTCTACACTCAGATTTCTTTATGGTCCAACTCTCACATCCACACATGACCACTGGAGAAAACCATAACCTTGACTAGATGAACCTTTGTTGGCAAAGTAATGTCTCTGCTTTTTATTTTTTATTCATTTTTTTTTGTCTCTGCTTTTTAATATGTTATCTAGGTTGGTCATAATTTTCCTTCCAAGGAGCAAGCGTCTTTTACTTTCATGACTGCAATCACCATCCGCAGTGATTTTGGAGCCCAGAAAAATAAAGTCAGCCACTGTTTCCACTGTTTCACCATCTATTTGCCATGAAGTGATGGGACCAGATGCCATGATCTTAGTTTTCTGAATGTTAAACTTTAAACCAATTTTTTCACTCTCCTCTTTCACTTTCTTCAAGAGGCTCTTGAATTCTTCTTCACTTTCTGCCATAAGGATGGTGTCATCGGCATATCTGAGGTTATTGACATTTCTTCTGGCAATCTTGATTCCAGCTTGTGCTTCTTCTAGCCCAGAGTTTCTCATGATGTACTCTGCATAGAAGTTAAATAAGTAGGGTGACAATGTACAGCCTTGACGTACTCCTTTTCCTATTTGGAACCATTCTGTTGTTCCATGTCCAATTCTAACTGTTGCTTCCTGACCTGCATACAGGTTTCTCAAGAGGCAAGTCAGGTGGTCTGGTATTCCCATCTCCTTCAGAATTTTCCAGTTTATTGTGATCCACACAGTCAAAGGCTTTGGCATAGTGAATAAAGCAGAAATAGATGTTTTTCTGGAACTCTCTTGCTTTTTCGATGATCCAGCAGATGTTGGCAATTTGATCTCTGCTTCCTCGGCCTTTTCTAAAACCAGCTTGAACATCTGGAAGTTCATGGATGGACCTAGTGGCTGGCAATTCTGGAACCATTTGTATGACACTCAAGGGATGGTAGAACAACAGGATAGAGGAAACAGAAGCCCAAGATAACTTCTGGTGAGGCAGAACTAACAAAAATTTGGTGAGAAAAAAATTAACCATCATGTTTTAAGCCTCCATTATTTCTGATAGTCGGTCAAATCTATATCTAATACATGGTCTTGGCTCAAACAACATTTCCTTACCGAGCCTTCTCTGACTAACCCATCTAAAGTAGCTCCACTCTCAAATAAACCAAGTCAGTCTCACATCATTCTACCCTATTTCCTTCATTGAATTTATCAACATCTGAAAATATTGTGTTTATTTGTTTGTCTATTTGTTTACTAGGGCTTCCATGTTGACTCAGTGGTAAAGAGTCTGCCAATGCAGGACATGCAAATTTGATCCCTGGGTCAGGAAGATCCCCTGGAGAAGGAAATGGCAACCTACTCCAGTATTCCTGCCTAGGAAATTCCATGGACAGAGAGGCCTGATGGGGTACAGCCTATGGGGTCACAAAGAGTTGGACACGACTTAGCAACTAAACAACAACAATAATTTTTTTACTACGTATCTCTCCCCAGTAAAAAACAAACTTTATGGCAGCCGGGACCTTGTCTGCTTTGGTAACTGCCTGTATGCCCTGTGCCTAGAACACTGCCTAGTATAAAATAAGTACTCAATAATTGTTTATTGACCAGGCAAAAGAACAAATAACAAAAAATAACATTAATTAGCTTCCACTAGACTGTAAGCTGTAGGAAGGTAGGGACAATGTCTGTTTGTTTATTGTTACATCACCAGGACCTAACAAACTGGCCGATATGTTTTTCTTGAGTGAGTCCACAGACAAATGATTAAGAATGAACACATTCCCAAGGAATCTTCTGAAATAAGGAGTCAATAATAAAAATTCAATCATGAACATAATTTCATTTTTAAAGATGTTTTGAAGTCTACCCTCCTGGGGAAATCATTTGTTCATTAGGCATTAAGAAAAAGTAGCAGTACTTCAATAGATAACAAACACAAAATGGCAACAGAAACTTAACTTCCCCAGAATGTCTGGTGTGATTATAGTATAAAATGTAAGTACCAATAACATTACCTGACATTTATTATTATTACTTTTATTAAGGGCTTATTGTATGCAAAACACTGTGCTAAATGGTTCCCATTTATTATATCATTTAATCCTCATAACAATCTTATGACTAAGTAATACAGGTCCACAATGTCTTACCTGGCCTGCTTGAAAGCTAAATACATTTCAGCATTCAGAACTTTTTGGACAATTATAATAGAGAACATAAACTATATGGAGCAGGAGGTACTGTGAGGTACTGGGGCAGTACCTCACAGCCAAAAACATTATTATTTTTGCAGAGAAATATGTATAAGTTCAGTTCAGTCGCTCAGTCATGTCAGACTCTTTGTGACCCCATGGACTGAAACACCAGGCTTTGCTGTCCTTCACCAACTCCTGGAGCTTGCTCAAACTCAAGTCCATTGAGTCAATGATGCCATTCAACCATCTCATCTCCTGTCATCCCCTTATTGTCCTGCCTTCAATCTTTTCCAGTATCAGCGTCTATTCCAATGAGTCAGTTCTTCACATCAGGTGGCCAAAGTATTGGAGCTTCAGCTTCAGCATCAGTCCTTCAGTGAATATTCAGGATTGATTATTCATGACTGAAACATGAATATTCACCAATTAACAAGCAGACAAAAACCTATAACTAACCTTATAGCCATTTAAGTCAGATTCTTCTCTAGTTTTGATCAGGGCAGATTTTCTGGGCAATGAGTAGCAAAACCTTTTGGTTTTCAGAGATTATATGTTTTAGAATTACAAATAAAAGAGTGAGTTTGTACGATCATTCCAGTTTTTTAGCTGAAGAAACTAAAACTAAAGAACATGTCCAAAGCTACAGAGATAATAAAGAGCTGTGGACTTGAACCCAGACAATTTGGCTGAAAATTTGCCATGTATAACTAATTTACTATGGTACCTGAAAATTCCATGTTCCTTAAAGCATTCATTCTGAATCATGGGAGATGTTCCATCTGAAGAGGACAACTCTGCCCGGAAGAGGAGATTTGCACATCAGGGTGCTGGATAAACTTGAAGAAGTCTCTTCAAGTGTCTTCTCATCCTGAGCATCCATGATCCTCTGAAAATGTACCTTATGTTAATCTTAGTTCATAGACGACTTTTGTACATGGTCCTGTAGTGGTGCTCAGAACTGATATTTGCTTCATGTATTCTCTCAACAAATATGCTTTGAGCATTTACCACGTGCTAAGCTGAAACTCCAGTACTTTGGCCACCTCATGCGAAGAATTGACTCATTGGAAAAGACCCTAATGCTGGGACGGATTGGGAGCAGGAAGAGAAGGGGACGACAGAGGATGAGATGGCTGGATGGCATCACCGACTCAATGGACATGAGTTTGAGCAAGCTCTGGGAGTTGGTGATGGACGGGGAGGCCTGGCGTGCTGTGATTCGTGGGGTCGCAAAGAGTCGGACACGACCAAGAGACTGAACTAAACTGAACTGAACTGAAGCAGTATAAGAAAACAACAGAATGGGAAAGACTAGAGATCTTTTCAAGAAAATTAGATATACCAAGGGAACATTTCATGCAAAGATGAGTTCGATAAAGGACAGAAATGGTATGGACCTAACAGAAGCAGAAGATATTAAGAAGAGGTGGCAAGAATACACCGAAGAACTATACAAGAAAGATCTTCATGACCCAGATAATCAAGATGGTGTGATCACTCACCTAGAGCCAGACATCCTGGAATGTAAAGTCAAATGGGCCTTAGAAAGCATCACTACAAACAAAGCTAATGGAGGTGATGGAATTCCAGCTGAGCTATTTCAAATCCTGAAAGAGGAATCTGTGAAAGTGCTGCACTCAATATGCCAGCAAATGTGGAAAACTCAGCAGTGGCCACAGGACTGGAAAAGGTCAGTTTTCATTCCAATCCCAAAGAAAGGCAATCCCCAAAAATGTTCAAACTACCGCATAAATGCACTCATCTCACACACTAGTAAAGTAATGCTCAAAATTCTCCAAGCCAGGCTTCAGCAATACATGAACCGTGAACTTCCAGATGTTCAAGCTGGTTTTAGAAAAGGCAGAGGAACCAGAGATCAAATTGCCAACATCTGCTGGATCATCGAAAAAGCAAGGGAGTTCCAGAAAAACATCTATTTCTGCTTTATTGACTATGCCAAAGCCTTTGACGGTGTAGATCACAATAAACTGTGGAAAATTCTGAAAGAGATGGGAATACCAGACCACCTGACCTGCCACTTGAGAAACCTATATGCAGGTCAGGAAGCAACAGTTTGAACTGGACATGGAACAACAGACTGGTTCCAAATAGGAAAAGGAGTAAGTCAAGGCTGTATATTGTCACTCTGCTTATTTAACTTCTATGCAGAGTACATCATGAGAAACACTGGGCTAGAAGAAGCACAAGCTGGAATCAAGATTGCAGGGAGAAATCTCAATAACCTCAGATATGCAGATGACACCACCCTTATGGCAGAAAGTGAAGAGCAACTAAAAAGCCTCTTGAAGAAAGTGAAAGAGGAGAGTGAAAAAATTGGTTTAAAGTTTAACATTCAGAAAACTAAGATCATGGCATCTGGTCCCATCACTTCATGGGAAATAGATGGAGAAACAATGGAAACAGTGTCAGACTATTTTTTTGGGCTCCAAAATCACTGCAGACGGTGATTGCAGCCTTGAAATTAAAAGACATTTACTCCTTGGAAGGAAAGTTATGACCAACCTAGATAACATATTAAAAAGCAGAGACATTACTTTGCCAACAAAGGTCCGTCTTATCAAAGCTATGATTTTTCCAGTGGTCATGTATGGATGTGAGAGTTGGACTGTAAAGAAGGCTGAGCACCGAAGAATTGATGCTTTTGAACTGTGGTGTTGGAGAAGACTCTTGAGAGTCCCTTGGACTGCAAGGAGATCCAACCAGTCCATCCTAAAGGAGATCAGCCCTGGGTGTTCACTGGAAGGACTGACGCTGAAGTTGAAAGTCCAATACTTTGGCCACCTCATGCGAAGAGTTGACTCATTGGAAAAGACCCTGATGCTGAGAGGGATTGGGGGCAGGAGGAGACGGGGTCAACAGAGGATGAGATTGCTGGATGGCATCACCGACTCAATGGACATGAGTTTGAGTAAACTCCGGGAGTTGGTGATGGATAGGGAGTCCTGGTGTGCTGTGATTCATGGGGTCGCAAAGAGTCGGACATGACTGACTGAACTGAACTGAACTGAACTGAAGCAGTATAAGAAGATGTGAATACTATTGTACATGGTCTATGATCTCAAGGAGTCTGTAATCCAGTGGAAAAGACATGATATAAAAGCAGAAAGAGTCAAAAAAAAAAAAAAAGCCATACAAACATGACTAGTTACAAAGTCTAAATGAGAAAAACCAAACAGGTGAGTCAGATAGAACACTCTTGGAGATCAAAGAAAGAGAAATCACTAAGGACTAACAATCAGGGAAGGCTTCATTGAGAAGATGAAACTGTGCCTACAGGGATGGAAAGGATTTACATGGATACAGAAAAGAGAGGTGGTGTTTCAAGTATAGGCTGTGACCCACAACTGTGTTTAATCCAGCAAAAAGCTGTATTTACCATCAGCACATGCAAACTATTTTTGGAGATGTTCATCTTAAGTGCATACATATATAAGAACAAATAATAGACATTCTCAAATGTGTCTTTCAGTATACATACATTATAAAAGACGTTACATAAGCAGTTTTACACACCCTGAGAAAAGTTGCTTTGACGATTTTCAACCAGGTAGTATTACAAGTGCTTCTGCAGTAAAAGAAGCAACCCTAAAATCAATCAGGTACCTAAGAAACAAAAGCTGCCTCTAGGACAGAACATTCAAGTGAACTCTCTATGAGAGACTACCTCCTCCACTATTCAGCAACATATCTTGAAGCACTGGACTGATTTATGCTCCCAGTGTCCTCCAAGATTCCATAACTTTAGGGCATCTACATAAATATATCTTATGACAAATACATACTACCGCATAAGTATAATATAACCAGTAACATCATATGCATGTATAAATATGCTGATAGAGCTAATATTTATGTATGAAGAGACGTGATACCGAAATTTCACTCTAAATTTAAAAGTGAATTGTCACTTTTCAGTGCCCTCTCTAAAACAAGCTCCCAAATCACTGACATTATTCTTTTTTAATAAAATATCACTAAACTGACCTTAAACCCCGAATTTATTTCTTCTTGCCTGCAAAAAATTATATAAATAGGATGGTACATATTTTGAAATTAATATGACATTGAGTCACATCACTTAGGTACATAATAAAAGGATCAACAGAGTCAAATGGTGAGTTTGGTCATTTTCCTCAGAAAATCAAAAGAGTATTATGACTTTGGTTTTCTCTGTTTTAGAAGGACCAGAATAAAATGTGGTCTCAAAAGAACTCTGTCCATTTCTTGATGAATTTATGACATTTCAAAACATTACTTTCATATTTGCTACTCTATAGACCAACAGTGATTAGTATCAGTAAAGTATATATAAGCAGAGCATCTTCCTTTCCACCTTAAATCCCAATTCAAATTGAGCTTAACTTCCTGTTCTGTCATTGTCACCTAAGACACTCTGCAATCCTTCTTTAGGTCTTTTAAAGGTAAAGATTCAATATTCTGATTAATACACCACAAGAGAGTATAACTGTGGGAAAATACATGTCTGAATAATGCATGTGTAGAATAACATTTTAAATATTACTCAATGATCTTTTCCCCTCAAGAATTCCTTTATTCTTCTACCATTAAAATGAAACCTTGACGCTAACACTTATGTACCCAAGGGAAGGTAAAATCCAGCAACCAGAGTCAAGTTCTCTTTGTTTGAAAAAAAACCTCTTAAAACCCTGACAGATATAGAAATCTTGAAAGTCTACAAATGTTTTGTTTTGTTGGTATAGTTGTTTTTAGAGAGAAAAAATGTTTCTTTTAAAAATTAGGATCATGAAGTTCTCAGAGCATGAAGTCCTAATCAAAACAACAGAATGGTAAAGAAGGCAAAATGAGGGAAGATCTATGTTTGAAAGTTAGGCTGAAGAAAGATTTGAGGTTGAAAATAAGAGCAAAGAAGTTAGTACTGATGTGAGTCTTCGAGAAGGAAGTCTGCCCTGGGTGGAATGACAATAGACATGTCATACAAGCTTGGAAGAGTCTAAGAACAAAGATCTGTACTTTGCAAAGTACAGAAAGACCATAAGGAAAGACCATAAGTTTCATAAGCAAAAACCCTGTACCAGAAATATATGGCAACAGTTCAGCAGAAACTCAACTAAGTGTGGGAAGAGCGAATCTGTGATAGTTTGCCACACCTTCCTTGACCTCATAAATGGCTGCCAAAAGGTCAGTTGGTCTGAAGGACAAGGAGGAACCATAGCCATGGGCTGTATAAGCTGAGAATTCTGATAAGACCACAGATATTGAAGCAAATGACTAATGATGAAAGATTCTCCATTATCCTTATCAAGGAAAATTTAAACCCTAAAGGACTTAGATGTTGCCCTAGGAAGACAGAAGGGCAAAGCTGGAACCCCAAATTTGACTGACTTTATATCTGAAAAAAATCCCTATATAATTAGTGATAAATACAACCAATCAGGAAAGAAATTCCGAAAGCTCCCACCATCATGCATACCATCCTCCCTTCATCTGCACCCATATCATCTACTTCCCACCAAATACCATGGAGAATGTATAGTGTCTCTCCAAAGTCTAGTTCTCCAGCTGTGCACTGCATCCTATTATTTCTCTCAAGTATTAAAGAACAATACTCCAGTAATCATCTCTTCTTTCTCTTGTATCATCAATTTTTTTTATTTTCTGTCGTTTCCATCAGTGACTAAACATGCTATATTACTTTCATTTTTTAAAAGGCCTCCCTTGAGATATTTGCATAGTACTAGAACATTACCCATAGACTTTTTATACAAAGTACAAAATGAAAATGTTACTTTATAAACAAGAAATCTGGCCATCAACATTTTAACTAAGGGATCAAATTTAGCATCATTACAATGGACAAGCTAACATTATGTGCTCCCTGATGAAATATCATACGAAGCATGCAATATAACTAAAGGCATTTTTGCAAAAAACATTTAACCTAAATCTAATTAAGCCTTTAAACTTAATTTCCAGTTAATAGGATATATGTAAAAAAGAAACAAGCTACCAAGAACAATTTTGTTGTTCAGTCACTAAGTGGTGTCTGACTCTTTGGGACCCCATGAACTGCAGCACACTAAGCTCCTCTATCCTCCACTATCTCCTGGAGTTTGCTCAAACTCATGTCCTTTGAGTCAGTGATGCTATCTAACCATCTCAACCTCTGCCACCCCCTTCTCCTCCTGCCTGTCTTTCCGAGCATCAGTGTCTATTTCAACGAATCAGCTCTTCTTATCAGGTGGCCAGAGTATTGGAGCTTCAGCTTCAGCATCAGTCCTTTCAATGATAATTCAGGACTGATTTCCTTTAGAATTGACCGGTTTGATCTCCTTGCAGTCCAAGGGACTCTTAAGAGTCTTCTCCAGCACCACAATTTGAAAGCATCAATTCATCAGTGCTCAGTCTTCTTTATGGTCCAACTCTCACATCCATACGTGACTACCGGAAAAACCACAGCTTTGACTATATGACTTGTTGGCAAAGTGATGTCTCTGCTTTTTAATACACTGTCCGGGTTTGTGACAGGTTTCCTTCCAAGGAGCAAGCGTCTGTTAATTTCATGGCTGCATCACTATCCACAGTGATTTTGGAACCCAAGAAAATAAAATCTGTCATTGAACAATTAGATATAGGGTATTCCAGGTGGCACCGTGGTAAAGTATTTGCCTGCCAATGCAGGAGATGTGGGTTTGATCCCTGGGTTGGGAAGATCCCCTGGAGGAGGAAATGGCAACCCACTCCATATTTTTGCCTGAAAAATCAATGGACAGAGGAACCTGGCAGGCTACAGTCCATGAGGTTGCAAAGGACGGGACATAAGTGAGCACGCACACAGCAGCAGCATTCCACAGGACAACTGGCCTGGACTTTCAAAAAATAAAAATCACATTTAAAAGAACAGGAGGACTTTTCTATAGATAAATACTAAAGAGACATAGCAATATGCAACATTTGAACCTGGATTCACTTCTGGATTAAAAAAAATACACGTATATATATAAAAGATCTTTTGAGATATTTGGGAGAATGTAAATATGACTGGATATCAGACAATGTGGAATTATTTCTAATTTTCTTGGGACATGAAGCTGAAGTATTTATGGATAAAGTGTCATGATGTCTGCAAGTCACTTTCATATGGTTTAGCAAACAACTTGAAGAGAGAAGAAGAACTAAAGAGCCTCTTGATGAAAGTGAAACAGGAGAGTGCAAAAGTTGGCTTAAAGCTCAACATTCAGAAAACTAAGATCGTGGCATCCGGTCCCATCACTTTATGGGAAATAGATGGGGAGACAGTGGAAAGTGTCAGACTTTATTTTTTGGGGCTCCATAATCACTGCAGATGGTGACTGCAGCCATGAAAGTAAAAGACGCTTACTCCTTGGAAGGAAAGTTATGACCAACCTAGAGAGCATATTAAAAAGCAGAGACATTACTTTGTCAACAAAGGTCCATCTAGTCAAGGCTATGGTTTTTCCAGTGGTCATGTGTGGATGTGAGAGTTGGACTATAAAGAAAGCTGAGCACAGAAGAATTGATGCTTTTGACCTGTGGTGTTGGAGAAGACTCTTGAGAGTCCCTTGGACTGCGAGGAGATCCAAGCAGTCCATCCTAAAGGAGATCAGTCCTGGGTGTTCATTGGAAGGACTGATGCTGAAGCTGAAGCTCCAATACTTTGTCCACCTGATGCGAAGAGCTGACTCATTTGAAAAGACCCTGATGCTGTGAAAGATTGAGGGCAGGAGAAGGGGACGACAGAGGATGAGATGGTTCGATGGCATCACCAACTCAGTGGACATGGGTTTGGGTGGACTCAGGAGTTGGTGATGGACAGGGAGGCCTGGCATGCTGCGGTTCATGGGGTCGCAAAGAGTCAGACATGACTGAGTGACTGAACTGAGCCGAAGAGAGAAACCAAATTTGGAAAGATATTCAAAATTCGTGAATCTAGGTGAAGGATATATGGCTATTCATTCTAAGTTTCTTTCAACTTTTCTGTAGGTTTGAAATTTTTTAGAGTAGAAGTTCTTTTCCAATGCCTGGTTGATAGCATATCCCTTTCAAGGTAACTAACCCTCGATTCTCTACCCTCCTCGGAAATTTCCTTAATGAGTTGTCTATACACTGTTTCCATTTCTGCAGTTTCCATTCTTTCTCAAGTTTACTACAAATTAGCTAAGTCCCCTTCTCTTCACCAAAACAGATATTGTCAAGGTCACCAATGACCTTCATACAGACAAATCCAATGATTAATGCTCATCTTATTCAATCTATCAGCAGCATTTGACACAATTGATCAGTCTGTCTTCTTGAAACACTTTTTTAAAAAGTAACTCTTAAGATATTATGACCTCTGGATTTTTCTCCTACTTCATTGCTCCTTTTAGTCTCTTTTGGTGAATTCATCCCATCTCCCTAAGCCCTGACACTGGTGCCCCCAAGGTTCAGCCCTGAGATCGCTTCTCCATCTAGACACCTTCTCTAGATGATATCTTATATTCTGGACTTTAACATCATCTGTATACACTATTTGGACTTCTATCTTGAATTCCTATGTTCATATACCAAATGCCAATTTGACATCTCAGCTTGAATGTTTAATAGGCATTTCATACCTAACACTTAACATTCACATTTAATTGAACTCCTGATAGATCCCTGCCCCAATTATCATGAATATGTTCCTCTTACAGTCTTCCTTATCTTAGTGGAAACTCCATCCTTCTAGTTACTCAACCCAAAACCTTAAACACTCTTTGACATCTTTCTTCTTCTCCTATTTCCAATTCTTAAATAAATCCTGTCAGTTCTAGCCTCAGAATAGACACTAGATCTTACACTTCTTACTATTTACACTAGTCCAAGCCACCATTTTCCTAACAGCCTATTGTTGTAGCCTTCTAAATTATCTCTGTCCTTTACTTTCATCTCCTACAGTTTACTCTACAAAAAGCAGCCAAAGTAATTTCTTTTCTTTTTTAACTTATTTTTTAATTGGAGGAAAACTGCTTTACAATGCTGTGTTGGTTTCTGCTGTACAACACTGCAAATCAGTCATAATTATACATATAGCCCCTCTGTCTTGAGCCTCCCCTCTGCTCCTTCCATCCTACCCTCTAGGTCATCACAGAGTGTCAGACTGGGCTCCTTGTGTTATATAACATCTTCTCACCAGCTATCTATTTTATACATGGCAGTATGTATATGTCAATGCTTCCTCCATTCATCCCACTCAGTCTTTTAAAACATAAGTCAGATCATATCATTCCCCTACTCAAAACCTTCTAATGACTTCCAATCTCATTCACAAATAATTTGCAGTTCTGGTTGAGAGAAACTAAAGAAGACTTAAATAAATTAGACATCCCATGTTCACGGATCAAAGGACTTAATTTCATTAGGATGTCAATACTCTCCAAATTGATCTACAGATTCAACTCAACACTATCAAAATTCCAGACTACCTTTTTATAGTAATTAACAAGCCAATCCTAAAATTCATAAGGAAATAAAGTTTCAAGGAACTCAGAATAGTTGAAACAATCTTGAGCAAAAAAGGACTAAGAGGAATCTACTTCCTGATTTCAAAATCTACTATAAATGCACACTGCTATACCTAAAACAGGACCTACTGTATAGTACAGGAACACTGTTCAATAAACTAAACAGAAAAAGAATTTGAAAAGGAATACATACATGTATATATATAACTGAATCACTTTGCTGTACACCCAAAACTAATAAAACATTGCTAATCAACTATAATCCAATCAGAAATAAAAAATTTTAAAATAAGCAATAAATAAAAATAAATTAAAAAAATAAAGCTACAGTAATCAAGCTAGTGTGGTACTGGTATAAGGGTAAACATTTAAGCCAATGGAATAGAATTGAGAGTATCAAAATCAGTCCACATCTACTGATTACTGGTGAGGATGACAAGATAATTCAATGGAGAAAGAATAGTCTTTTCAAGAAATAGTGCTGGGACAAAAATATATGCACATGCACAAGAAGGAATTTGAATTCTTACCTCACATCATATATAAAAATGAACTCAAAAAAAAAACCACCATAGACCTGATTTCAAGAACTAAACTCATAGAAGAAAACATAAGTATGAAATTTCATGTCCCTGGATTAGGCAGTGGTTTCTTAGAGACAACGTCAAAGTGCCAAGTGACAAAAGAAAAGATGGGTAATTTTAAACTTCATCCAAATAAAAAATATTTGTTCTTTAAAGGGCACACTAAGAAAAGTCAAAAGACATATATATTCCATATATATCCCAAAGAACAAACCATTCTGATACTCAATTAATTGCCTCCCAATTACTTGTTAAATCACCTCTTCTCATGCCAATTCACTCTTTGCTCTGCCCTCAGAATAGACTTTTAAAGTATGTGATAGTCCCGTGACTCTTCTTAAAAATCGCCCTTGCTCCGCACTGGATATAGTCCTTCAGGGCACTTCTCTTAACCTAATCTCATCTGTCTTTAGAGTCATCTCCTGCTGGCCCCCCCTTTGGATATTGCTATACCTGGCATAGCACAGTTTTCACTTAGTCTTTGAATATTCAGCTTCTTCTCCCTGGAATGTTCTTATCCTCTATGACCTGTCTCAACCTCTCTTTGTGGAGAATTCCTATTCAGCTTTCAAGGCTGGGTTCAAATGGTACACCCTATGCGGAGCCTTTCGTATTTTCTCCAGATAGTTTGTCTCTCCTCATTCTCCTCAGAACGCTTTTCTTACTCTCTTTAATAGCTTTGTATTGTAAAGCTTATTGTTGTTTTTAATTTTTATTGAGATATAACTGACATAACATTACATTAGTTTCAGATGTGTAACATGATATTTTGATATTTCTATATATTGTGATATCGTTACCACAATGAGTCTAGTTAACAGCTGTCACGATACAGCTTCAAAAATTTTTTTCTTGTGATGAGAAATTTTAAGACCTACACTTAGCAACTTTCAAATGCACAATACAGTATCATTAACAATAGTCACCGTTTTTATGTCTTCCCCATCAAAGAGACATTGTATCTCTTAGTTTTCCTAAAGCTTAGCACAGAACCTGACAGCACAGAATAGCAATTCAGTAAATGTTAGTTAAATGAATGAAAGTACATTCCATGGTGATTATTAATAACTTTAATGTATATTATAGTGTTCTTATACTTTAAATAATAAAATAATTAACTTTAATAAGGTATTTGGAGAATCTCCTAAAATAAGCACAAAAAATATTTTATGCATATATTGAAAATCATTTTTATAAAACTGGTAAAATAGAATGATTTTGTCCTAGATTTAGGATTTATCCCACAATCTAACTATCAGATGGTCAAAAATTTCCCCTAAAATTCCATAGATCACCTAGTAAGAAGAACTGGAAAGAGACACGTAGTTAGTTCATCCTTGAGACTAAAGGATATATTTTCATTTTGATGCCCAGCAATTTATATATCCAACTCCCATTAATGTTAATGGGAATTGTGCACATAAATTCTTGGAAACTGAGATGAGAATACCTGCAAACCAGTGATACACACAGATACTATAATTTCAAAGCTTAGGAAACTAAACTCATAATTAAAATGTGTGGATCTCTTGGTGGTAGCAAATTGAGTTGCTAACACACTTACCAGCACAGTTCATCACAATATGTCTACATCCTTCCAATCTCCATGAGTCCTGGAAAGCAGCAGAAGCTGGTGGTGAATAGCAGACTGCCTTGCCCAGGGGAAAGGTCAGTCTGCAACAGAAACCTCATTGGGAGAAAGGAGAAAGGGAATGGAACGACAATGCAGAAATGCATTGTCTGTGGAAACTGAAAACTTGCCAAAGATCACTTTGTTTCCTGCTGCTGTTACCATGGTCCTTTCGCCTAACAGTTATACCTGCATAAAAGAGGATTTCTGAATCTAAAACCTTTGAGTGAGAGCCAAATAATCTGTTTTGCACGAGGCTATTTGCAAACCTGGTTTACTCACAACATACCATACAAGTGCTCTGCTTGGGAGAATCAACTGATATTTCTGAAAATCCAAATCAACTTTAAGGCAAATACGAATACAGCACATGATTTCACATTTGTGATCATGATCACCAGGTCTCTACAGACTCATTAGAATTCCAACAAGTTATCTTCAATACTCCTACAATAAATTTACTTCCAAGTTTAACAGCATCAGAAACAGTAAGTCTATACTGGGTATAGTCCAGTGAAAAGTATGTTGAACTTGTAATTCAAAGGTATAGATTCAAGTTTCACTCAATAGTTCTGGCACATGAAATCTCTATGAAACACAATTTCTTCTATCGGAAAATGAGGGTGATAATTATTGCCCTGTCCATCTCTTAGGGTTACCGTGAAGCTCAAATTAGAAATTCAAATGAAAGCATTTGAAAATATAGACACCAGTTTCTGTGCTCAATAATATACATATATACATATATATAATATATATTTTAGAATTATATATTTAGAATATATATATTTTAGAATTAACTATATATGTTATCCCCTGGAAATTACAGAAATGGCCTCTTTTCCTAAAAAACAACAATACCGAAGATAAAGTATCTTTCATAATTCCATTTCTTCTCTCCTTCCCCTGTCATTCCCAACTTTGACCTTACATCTTGCCATTTACCAGCCCCAGTGATGAGTACCTTGTTTCACCTAAGTGTACTAAAACCACAAAAGTGTGAAACTCCAACAGGAGGGGAAGAGCAATAAATCACATTGGGAGTCATGTGAGTTTATTCTAGTTCCAGTTCTGCTAGCAGACAGAACACTACATGCCAAATATTGTGCTAGGAACTAGAGATACTTCACTGAACAAGATTCAGCTTCAGCTCCAAGGAAGTCATCTTTAACATACCCTCTCCATCACTAACCACATTCAAACCAATATGAGAGCCTGTCATTTTTACTTTGAATAATCCACTTGTCTCCATCTTCACTGCCACCACCCTTGTCCAAGAAGCTATCATTTCATCATCTCTGCATAGACTACCACCATAACCTGTTAAATAGACCACCCACATTCCACTCTTGGCCTTTATAGTAACTGGGATTTTTTTCAAACCCCAAACCTTCTCCTGTCATTCCTTATGCTTAAAATAAATCAATTACTTCTAGCTGTTCCATAGATAAATACCAAACTCTTTAATATGACCTATAAGAGCTTACATGGCCTGCTCCTACCTACTTCTCAAGCCTCATCAATTCCTTTCCTCCTTTGTGCTTCAGGCATATAAACTCCTTTTCGCTTCTTTCTACGTGCATTACCACAGTCCAGTTCAGTCACGCAGTCGTGTCCATCTCTTTGCAACCCCATGGACTGCAGCATCCTCCTTTGTGCTTCAGGCATATAAACTCCTTTTCGCTTCTTTCTACGTGCATTACCACAGTCCAGTTCAGTCACGCAGTCGTGTCCATCTCTTTGCAACCCCATGGACTGCAGCAAGCCAGGCTTCCTTGTCCATCACCAACTCCCGGAGCTTGCTCAGACTCATGTTCATTGAGTCAGTGATACCATTCAACCATCTCATGCTCTGTCATCCCCTTCTTCTGCCTTCAATCTTTCCCAGCATCAGGGTCTTTTCCAAGGAGTCAGTTCTTTGCATCAGGTGGCCAAAGTATTGGAGTTTCACCTTCAACATCAGTCCTTCCAAAGAATATTCAGGATTGATTTCCCTTAGGATTGACTGGTTGGACCTCCTTACAGTCCAAGGGACTCTCAAGAGTCTTTTCCAACACCACAGTTCAAAAGCATCAATTCTTTTGGTGCTCAGCTTTTTTATAGTCCAATTCTCACACCCATTCATGACTACTGGAAAAACCATAGCTTGAACTAGACAAACTTTTGTTGACAAAGTAATTTATCTGCTTTTTAATATGCTATCTAGATTGATCATAGCTTTTCTTCCAAAGAGCAAGCGTCTTTTAATTTCATGGCTGCAGTCACCATCTGCAGTGATTTTGGACCCCAAAAAGATAAACTGTCTCATTGTTTTCATTATTTCCCCATCTTTTTGCCATGAAATGATGGGACTGGATGCCATGATCTTAGTTTTCTCAACGTGGAGTTTTAAGCCAACTTTTCCACTCTCCTCTTTCACTTTTGTTAAGAGGCTCTTTAATTCTTCTTCACTTTTTGTCTTAAGGGTGGTTTCATCTGCATATCTGAGATTATTGATATTTCTCCCGGCAATCTTGATTCCAGCAGGTGCTTTATCCAGTCCAGCATTTTGCATGATGTACTCTGCATATAAGTTAAATAAGCAGGGTGATGATATACAGCTTGACATACTCCTTTCCCAATTTGGAACCAGGCTGCTGTTTCATGTTCAGTTCTAACTATTGCTTCTTGACCTGCATACAGATTTCTCAGGAGGCAGGTACAGGGGTTTGGTATTCCCATCTCTTGAAGAATTATCCATAGTTTGTTGTGATCCACACAGTCAAAGGCTTTGGCATAGTCAATAAAGCAGAAGTAGATGTTTTTCTGGAACTCTTGTGCTTTTTCTATGATCCAATGGATGCTGGCAATTTGATCTCTGGTTCCTCTGCCTTTTCTAAATTCAGCTTGAACATCTGGAAGTTCACAGTTCAGGTACTGCTGAAGCCTGGCTTGGAGAATTTTGAGCATTACTTTGCTAGCATGTGAGATGAGTGCAGTTGTGTGGTAGTTTGAACATTCTTTGGCATTGCTTTCCTTTGGGATTGGAATGAAAGCTGATCTTTTTCAATGGTGTGGCCACTGCTGAGTTTTCCACATTTGCTAACATGCTGAGTGCAACACTTGCACAGCATCATCTTTTAGGATTTGAAATAGCTCAGATGGAATTCCATCACCTCCACTAGCTTTGTTTGTAGTGATGCTTCCTAAGGCCCACTTGACTTCCCATTCCAGGATATCTGGGTCCTGAAGATCTTTTCTGTATAGTTCTTCTGTGTATCCTCGCCACCTCTTCTTAATATCTTCTGCTTCTGTTAGGCCCATAAAATTTCTGTCCTTAATTGTGCCCATCTTTGCATGAAATGTTTCCTCGGTATCTCTCATTTTCTTGAAGAGATCTTTAGTCTTTCCCATTCTATTGTTTTCCTCTATTTCTTTGCATAAGGCTTTCTTATCTCTCCTTGCTATTCTTTGGAACTCTGAATTCAAATGGGTATATCTTTCCTTTTCTCCTTTGCCTTTCGCATCTTTTCTTGTCTCAGCTATTTGTAAGGCCTCCTCAGACAGCCATTTTTGCCTTTTTGCATTTCTTTTTCTTGGGGATTGTCCTGATCACTGCCTCCTGTACAATGTCACAAACATCCATCCCTAGTTCATCAGGCACTCTGTCTTTCAGATCTAGTCCCTTAAATCTGTTTCTCACTTCCACTGTATAATCGTAAGGGATTTGATTTAGGTCATACCTGAATGGTCTAGTGGTTTTCCCTACTTTCTTCAATTTCAGTCTGAATTTGGCAATAAGGAGTTCATGATCTGAGCCATAATCAGCTCCCAGTCTTGTTTTTGCTGACTGTATAGAGCTTCTCCATCTTTGGCTGCGAAGAACATAATCAATCTGATTTTGGTGTTGACCATCTGGTGATGTCCATGTATAGCGTCTTCTCTTGTGTTTTTGGAAGAGGGTGTTTGCTATGACCAGTGCATTCTCTTGGCAAAACTCTTGTTAGCTTTTGACCTGCTTTGTTTTGTAATCCACGGCCAAATTTGCCTGTTACTCCAGGTATCTCCTGTCTTCCTGCTTTTGCATTCCAGTCCCTTATAATGAAAAAGATATCTTTTTTGGGTGTTAGTTCTAGAAGGTCTTGTAGGTTTTCACAGAACTGTTCAACTTCAGCTTCTTCAGCATTAGTGATCAGGGCATAGACTTGGATTACTGTAATATTGAATGGTTTGCCTCAGAAACAGATCATTCTGTCGTTTTTGAGGTTGCATCCAAGTACTTCATTTCAGGCTCTTTTGTTGACTATGATGGCTGCTCCATTTCTTCTAAGGGATTTTTGCCCACAGTAGTAGATATAATGGTCATCTGAGTTAAATTCACCCATTCTAGTCCATTTTAGTTCACTGATTCCTAAAATGTCAATGTTCACTCTTGCCACCTCCTGTTTGACCACTTCCAATTTACCTTGATTCATGGACCTAACACTCCAGGTTCCTATGCAATAGTGCTCTTTACAGCATCGGACTCTACTTCCACCACCAGTCACACCCACAAGTGGGCATTGTTTTGACTTTGGCTCTTGTCTCTTCATTCTTTCTGGAGTTATTTCTCCACTGTTCTCCAGTAGCATATTGGACACCTACCAACCTGGGGAGATCATCTTTCAGTGTCGTATCTTTTTGTCTTTTCATACTGTTCATGGGGTTCTCAAGGCAAGAATACTGAAGTGATTTGCCATTCCCTCCTCCAGTGGACTACATTTTGTCAGAACTCTCCATCATGACCCATCCATCTTGGGTGGCCCTACACAGCATGGCTCATAGTTTCATTGAGTTAGACAAGGCTGTGGTCCTTGGGATCAGTTTGATTAGTTTACTATGATTGTGGTTTTCATTCTGTTGGCCCTCTGATGGATAAGGACAAGAAGTTTATGGAAGCTTCCTGATGGGAGACTGACTGAGGGGGAAATTGGGTCTTTTTCTGATGGGTGGGGCCATGCTCAGTAAATCTTTAATCCAATTTTCCATTGATGGGCACAGCTGTGTTCCTTCCCTGTTGTTTGACCTGAGGCCAAGCTATGGTGGAGGTAGTGGAGGTAATGAAGGTAATGGTGACCTCCTTCAGAAGGTCCCATGCACGCACTGCTGCACTGAGTGTCCCCGATATTGCAGCAGGCCACCATGGACCCACGCCTCTGCCACAGACTCCTGGACACTCACGGGCAAGACTGGGTCAGTCCCTTGTGGGGTCACTGCTCCTCTCTCCTGGGTCCTGGTACGCACAAGGCTTTGTTTGTGCCCTCCAAGAGTCTGTTTCCCCAGTCCTTGTAAGTTCTGGCGGCTCTATGGTGGGGTTAATGGCAACCTCCTCCAAGAGGGCTTATGCCATACCCAGGCCTGCTGCACCCAGAGCCCCTGCCCCTGCAGCAGGCCGCTGCTGACCCGTACCTCCACAGGAGACACTCAGACACAGTTCTTGCTCAGTCTCTGTGGGGTCTCTGGGTCCTGGTGTGCACAAGGTTTGTTTGAGCCTTCCGAGTGTCTCCAGAGGGTATGGGGTTTGATTCTAAACGCAATTTCACCCCTCCTACCATCTTGCTGGGGCTTCTCCTTTGCCTTTGGACATCTGGTATCTTTTTTTTTTGGGATCCAACATTCTCCTGTTGATGGTTGTTCAGCAGCGAGTTGTAATTTTGGAGTTCTTGCAGGAGAAGATGTGTACACGTCCTTCTACTCGGCCATCTTCCTCTGCGGATTCTTTATCAGCTGAGCCACAAGGGAAGCACTTTACCACAGTTACCTCAGGTTAATTTTACCACAAGTCCCTCTAGTCGCCACAGAGCTTTTAACATGCTATTTTCTCACTGTTTCCCCTAGTTAAAGTACTATTCATCTAAGCACAATCATCACTTCCTAGGAAAACCTTCCCTGCCCTCCCTTATTTGGTCAAATCCCCCTTTATGTGTTCTTAAACCACCATGAGCATCTCCTTAGCATGTAGCACTCGTGAGTTGATTATTGGCTATCTCCTCCAATGAATCATAATACTATAAGAGCCAGATTTGTTCCTGCTTTTGCTCTCCACTATTTTTGTCCTAGCTCCTATCACAGTACCTGGCACACTGTAGCTGTTCAGTTAATAAATATTGACTAAATCAGTATGTTCATTAATCAATTTATTTTAGTAATGATAAGTAAGTCACCAGGCATTTATATCTCAGTAAACAAAAACATAAACTCTGAGAGGGCAGGAATTTTTGCCTCTTTTATTCATTGATGTATTCTCAGCACCCAGAGTAGAGCTTAGCATATAATAGGCACTCTATCAATACTTCTTTTCCTTTTTGCTTCAGGAATTTTTGTGATATAACTTTTAAATATTAGATACAATTAGAATTCATTGTTTGTTGTTCATTCATTACTTTGCCAGCAAAGGTCCATCTAGTCAAAGCTATGGTTTTTCCAGTAGTCATGTATGGATGTAAGAGTTGAACTATAAAGAAAGCTGAGTGCCAAAGAATTGATGCTTTTGGACTGTGGTGTTGAAGAAGACTCTTGAGAATCCCTTGGACTGCAAGGATATCCAACTAGTCAATCTTAAAGGAAATCAGTCCTGAATATTCATTGGAAGGACTGATGCTGAAGCTGAAACTCCAACACTTTGGCCACCTGATGCAAAGAACTGACTCTTTGGAAAAGACCCTGATGCTGGGAAAGATTGAAGGCAGGAGGAGAAGGGGACAACAGAGGATAAGATGGTTGGATGGCATCACCAACTCGATGTACAGGAGTTTGAGCAAGCTCCGGGAGTTGGTGATGCACAGGGAAGCCTGGCGTGCTGCAGGCCATGGGATCACAGAGTCAGACATGACTGAGCAACTAAACTGACTGAACTGACTGAGAATTTATTTTTAGTAGTGACATAGGGATTTAGTTATGTTTTTCATGAAATGCCTGTATATGACTTGTTGTTGTTTAGTCACTAAGTCACATCTGACTCTTTTGCCACCCCGTGGACTGTAGCCCAGCAGTCTCCTCTGTCCAAAGAGATCCCCAGGCAAGAATAGTGGAGTGGGTTGACATTTCCTTCTACACATCAATATTTCTTGTATGAATCAATTAAGAGATAAAACACAGATAAGCACAAGGAATGATGACAACCTATAGCAAAGGATTACTGGCTTACTACACTTTCTTTATTTCATATATTCGATGTCTACTTTATTAGGGGGCTTCCCAGGTGACACTAACGGTAAAGAACCCGCCTGCCAATGCAGGAGACATAAGAGGTGCAGGTTCAATCCCTACATTAGGAAGATCCCCTGAAGGAGGAGATGGCAACCCACTCCAGTATTCTTGCCTAGAGAATACCATGTACAGAGGAGCCTGGAGGGCTACAGTCCATCAGGTCGCAAACAGTCGGACATGACTGAAGTGACTTAGCATGGACTTTATTAGGAGAATTCACTGAAGTCCTAAACCCAAACACTTCCTTGCTGAATGACCTTGGGAAGTCATATAATATCTTTGAGATTCTGTTTCCTCATCCTTAAAATACAGATAATGCCATCTGTTCTGGCTTCCTTACAGGGTTAGTGTATTAATCAAAAGAGATCATGTAAAGTGTAAAGGGCCATTGGATGAGAAGACTCAAGCTAGAATTTTTTGAACACGTAGTATCTTGCTTTTTTCTCTTCATTCCTTTCCTATATCTATTTATGAAATTATGGCCATTCATACCCTTTCTAGCACTTTGAAATACAGGAATGCTGGGAACTATGAGGTGTGGAAAGAAGTGGTGAAGGCTGGATAATGTGAACTTGAAACCTGAACAAGAGATTCAGCAAAATGTCTAACTCTAGAGGAGGGACATGCAATGAGGCATTTGAAATTACTCTCAGGCTACAGGATCAGGGCAAAACTGGTTGGGTAGGGATGTCACTGAATGTTTGGCATCAAAAGTAAGTATTGCAAGTTTGATGAACATTCTTTCCTGAATAAAATTACCTAGGAGACATTCATTGATGAACAAAAAAAGCATAGGGAAGAGTGATGTCTATAGTTTCTTTTTCTTTATTCTACAAATGCTTCCGGTTGTGATAGTGGTGTGCCAGCATGTTGAGAACAATCATTACGTTTCACATTTGCCTACCCTAGAAAAACAGAGGTCCTCTTCTTGCCCTTCTCATCACAATCCACAGGCAATTATCTACCATCCCTTCCCCTTCTCTATTCATAATCATACTCTTCATTGAAGGCCAAAGCAAAGTCCTTCAGATACGCTTGTTGATACTAGGCACTGTATTCAGTGTTTTCCAGGTGGGAGTAGGTCTGTTTGCTGGGATGCACCTGTGTGACATAAGACAAATTGAAGGGACTGGGCATGACTACAAGTGCCCTCATTTTTATAATTCTGGCTTTCACAATTCTATTCACTGCTTGAAGAGAAGTATACACAATTAATTACACATTCAAATTGAGAGGTTCTCATTCAGCTAGGTTCATTGATTAACTTCTTAGAAGGAAAGCATAAAAACTGCTCTTTTTATAATGTTTTAGCTGGTATATTTCCTTGACTCTGATAAGAAGACCTCAAGATTTAACTCTTTGAGGAGACTCCAAAGCCATGGTAAACTTTCTTTTCCTAACAAACAAGAACTAGAATAAGGTTTTCACCAGATCTCTGAACCTAGTGACTTTCAGAAAGATTTCTGTAAAGAATCTTCCATGGTGTTCACAAAAACAAGGTCTTTCTCCTTCTGTATCCGATATGTATTTTTTTGAAGTACAGCTTTTCTGTGATTGTACAATATATGCATTCATAAGAATGTTATTAATATTTAAGAAGTGATTATAAAAACAACAATTTCAATGGGTAAAAAGGAAGGGGGTTTGCAGAGTTTCAGGTTCCTAGCAACAAGGGAGAATAAAGGAATTTACAGTGCATATGCATATTTTCGTTTTGAACGGAAAGATTATATTAGTTGATCAGATCATCACTAGGCAAATCCTAAACAGCATATAAGACTAGATCAAAATAAATGAGATGTTAGACCCATTATTATAAAATGAGAAATAAGGTGGAAAATTTTAATCAGATGGTATTTTCAAAAACACAGATTCAAAATAAACAGCAGAGTTCATAGCTGCCAGAAAAGAACCAAAAGAATAAGCAAGAATAAGCTGCCAAATGAACAGCCAGCCACTAAAAACAAACATGCATGTGTTCCCAAAGCTACATGAATAACAACCTTTCTCCTGCAACTGATGTATAGCCAACAGCTGCATGTAATACAAATCATGTTTCTAATTACTCTACCTCAATATATCCTACTTGCATTGTGAAAACTCTCACTGTAAGAGAAATGCCTATTCATTATACCTGCCAGACTCTGCACAAAATTCAACCAGGAAACTTCATTACACCAAAACTATAGTATGTCTTTGCCCTTGAAGAAAACCTTAAATATAAGGAATCGGTGCATGGTGCATTCAAATTCTGGCTCTATCACTTACTAGCTATGTGACCTTAAGAAATGTAATGAGTCCCCCTGAGTCTTGGTTTCCTCATTTATTCTGTAAGGATAGTGATAACCCCTTCTAGGTGCTTATGATAATTAAGTGAGATGTTATTAATTTCTAAGCATAAATGCTAATAATTCAATGAATGGTAACTATTAGACAAGTGATTTCCTACATTAATAGCAGGATCATCTAGCAAAACAATATGGATTTTCCTTCAAGAAATTAAAAATAAAAATATTATATGATTCACCAATTCCATTTCTGGGTATAAGGAAACAAAATCATTATCTTGAAAAGATATCTATATCATTGCAGCATTATTTAAAATTATATATATGGATGGATGAGATGGTTGGATGGCATCACCAACTCAATGCACATGGGTTTGGGTGGACTCCGGGAGTTGGTGATGGACAGGGA
Organism: Cervus canadensis; assembly: GCF_019320065.1. Classification (NCBI taxonomy): domain Eukaryota; kingdom Metazoa; phylum Chordata; class Mammalia; order Artiodactyla; family Cervidae; genus Cervus; species Cervus canadensis. The sequence goes on along the minus strand of NC_057387.1, from coordinate 77,990,725 downwards.
GGCCTGGCGTGCTGCGGTTCATGGGTTCTCAAAGAGTGAGACACAACTGAGCAACTGAACTGAACTGATATATACAATGAAATATTATTCGGCCTTAAAAAAGAAGGAAATGCTGTCATTTAATACAAAATAGATGAAACTGGAGTGTATTATGCTAAGTGAAATAGGCTGAACAGAGAAAGACAAATAGTGCATGTTATCATTTATAAGTGGAATAAAAAAAGTTGAACTAATAGAATCAAAGTAGTATGGTGGTTATGAAGAAGGGAGGAGGTTGGGGAATGGAGAAAAGTTGATAAAAGAATACAAACTTTCAGTTGTATGATGAATAAAGTCTGATGATCTAATGTATGATGATTGTAATTAATAATATCATACTGTATAATTTAAATTTGCTAAGAGAGTAGAATTTGTATTCTCACAAAAAAGGTAAATATGTGCAGTAATAAATGTTGATTAACTTGATTGTGGGACTCTTTCACAATGTATACATATATCAAATCATCACAAATCTTCACATTATATACTTTAAATACCTTATAATTTACTTTTCAATTATACCTCAATAAACGTGAAGGAAGGTTCTAGATCACCCAAGAAAAAAAGAGAAAAGACACAAATTTAAAAACCTAAAATCAGAACTAAAAGTGGAGATATTCCTACTGAGCTTACAGAAATAAAAATGATTAAAAGGGAATACTATAATACAACAAATTAGATGACCTAAATGAAATGGACAAATTCCTAGAAACATACAAATTACCTAAACTGAAACAAGAAGAAATAGAAAATCTCAACAGACCTATAACAAATAAAGACACTGAATCAGTAATCAAAAATCTTCCTTGTGAGGAAATAAAGCCTCAGTCCAACAACCTGCAAGAAAATGAACTATACCAGCAGCCACCAGAGCCTTGAGAAGCTTCCCAACTGAGTCATGAGATAGTGAGAATCCCAGAGCCAAAAGACCCAACTTAGCCACATCAGATTCCTGACCCACAGATACTCCAAGAAAATAAATACTGTTTTAAGATCTTAAAAAAAAAAAGACAACCTTCCAATAAGAAAATAATCTACTATCAGATGGCTTCACTGGGGAATTCTATTAAACATTTAAAGAAGAATTAACACTAATTACTGTGAAGTTTTCCCAAATAGAAGAGAATAGAAGAAAAAAAGAGAACTTCCTCAACATGATAAAGGGCATTTAAGAAAAACCCACAAATAACATCGTACTCAACTGTGAAAGACTGAAAGTTAAAGTTAGGAACAAAAAAAAGATGCCTGCTTTCACCAAAGCTGTACATCAGTGAACTGGAAGTTCTAGGCAAAGCAAAAGACAAGAAAGGAAATAAGACACATCCAAATTGGAAAGGAAAAAGTAATACTAACTCTATTCACAGCTACCATGATCCTATATAGAGAAAATACCCTCAAAAAAATCCACAAGAAAAATTCTAGAGGTAATAAATAAATTCAGCAAATTTGTGGGATACAAGATCAACATGCAAAAGTTGTTTTTGTTTCTATACACCAGCAATACACAACTCAAAAAAAAGAAATTATAAAAGCAATTTCATAGCATCAAAAAAAAACAAAAACAAAAACACCTAGAAATAAATTTAACCAAGGTGGGGAAAGACTTTTATATCAAAAACTACAAAATACTGCTGAAAGAAACTAAAGAAGATTTACATAAATCTTCAGAATGAAGATTACAGAAGGACTTCTCAAGTTTATGAATAGGAAGAACTTGAAATTGTAAACACATCATCACTACTCAAAGGAATTTACAAATTCAACAAAATTCTAACAGCCTTTTTACAGAAATAGACAAGCTAATCTTCAAATGCACATGAAATCAAAAGGGATCCTGAAGAGTCAAATTAACCTTGTAAAAGAAAAACAAAGTCAAGGAACTCATGCTTCTTGATTTCAAAACTTACTACAAAGCTATAGTAATCAAAAGACTGTGGTACTGGCATAAGAATAAACATACACATCAGTGGAATAGAATGAACAGTCCAGACTGAAACCAATACATCTATGTCCAACTGATCTCTTGGTACAACGGTGCCAAGTCCATTCACTGGAGAAATAACAGTTTCTTCAATAAACGGTGTTGAGACAAGTAAATTTCTACATGCAAAAGAATAAAGTTAGACTTTCACCTCAAACCATACACAAAAGTTAACTCAAAATATATCTAAGAGCTAAAACCATAAAACTCTTGGAAAAAAACATTGTGATAAACCTTTCTGATTTTGGATTGGCAATGGATACTTAGATATGACACCAAAAAACATAAGCAACAGATGAAAAAAAAAAATTCAGCTTTGCCAAAATGTAAAACACTTGTTCATCATAAGACATTATCAAGGAAATAAAAACACAACCCACAGACTGGGAGAAAATATTTGCAAATCATATATCAGAAAGAGGTTTAACATTCAGAAAACATAAAGAACTACAACTCAACAACAACAACAAAATCAGTTAAAAAAAGGAGCAAAGGACTTAAATAGACATTTCTTCAAAGAAGATAAACAAGTGGCCAACAAGTGTATGAAAAGACGTTCAACATCAAAGGCAAATACGACATGCTGCTACTTACATGAAGGATCTAAAGTAGTCAAACACAAAAGTTTTTACCACAAGAAAAAAAATTTTAGCAACATGGGTGGACCTAGAGATTGTCATATTGAGTGAAGTAAGTCAAATGAAAACAAATATCATATAATATTGGTGGAATATTTACTTATATGTAGAATTTTTTAAAAGGGCGCAAGTGAACTTATCTATAAAATAAGTAGAGTTACGGATGTAGGAAACAAATCTATGGTTACCAAGGTACGGTGGGGATATATTGGGAGACTGGGATTCACATATACACATTACTGTATATAAAATAGATGACTAATAGGGACCTATTGTATAGCACAGGGAGACTGGGATTCACATGTACACACTACTATGTATAAAATAGATAACTAATAGGGACCTATTGTATAGCACAGGGAACTCTGCTCAATACTCTGTAATGGCCTATATGGGAAAAAGAATCTAAAAAAGAGTAGATAGATGTACATGATTAACTGATTCACTTGGCTGTACACCTGAAACTAACACAACATTGTAAACCATACTCCAATAAAAATTAAGAATAAAAGAAAAAATGTGTAACTATGTATGGTGATGGATTTTTTTTTTTTTTTTTTTTACAATTTAAAAAGTTTAATCATGGAAAAAGTTAGAGGATGTAAACCACATTGTTTTAATTGAAATATATTTAGAGATAATCCCCCCAAACACCAGACATTATATTAATTCTCCTGCAATTACACTACACTTTTAATATAATGTGAGATAAATATCTTCGAACAAAAAAATCACCCAAACATATATATACAATCATTATCTTAAAACTTTTCAACATTAGTGCAAATCAGCAGTTCTATTGATTGTATTCATATAGATAAATAGTGTTGTCATAGTCAAGACTAGACAAAACTTAATTTAAAATTAAGGGACTATTTAAATTCAGATTTCTCACTATTTCTTTTCAAACTGAAAAATATCCAAAGAACAGAATTAAGGAGTTCAAATTACATGTATCAGTATATTAATATCATAGCATAAGTGATCTTAAAATATATATTGATATTTTGTAAAAATAACCCATTAGTGATAGCTGTATAAATTTGGTGAATGTTACTTTTTTTTCTTTAATGTTAGCTTTTAGAATATTTTAGAACTTACAAATATCCTCTCAGTTGAAATGTTTTATCACAATCTATTTTCTTCTTATATTAAAAAAACTGATTTGAAGAATTTTAAATACTGAGATGTCTATTAAATTGGAGTTTAAACCTTCATGAAATCTATTTAATGCATGTAGAAATTATTTTTCTACCTATGAATCATACATGCATGTCTATAGAATTTACTTCCTTATTAATACAATAAATCTACTGACATTAATTTCCATTTTTTACTTTATACATTCCTTCAGAAATATGCAAGTCTATACCTGTACAGTTAAAGCTCCTAGTATAAAAATAATTGAACTTATAATTGCTAAAAGAATTGCAAACAAAAGATTCTTTTGAGATATAAATGTGTACACCACATTTATTCACTTCCTTTTTGGAAAGCTAACAATGACAGTTTTAATTACTTTGTGTATGATATGATACAGTAAAGCTGTCTTATAATTTAAACTAAATAATCACAAAATGTATTGAGATAGTTACAACCCTAAAATAAACAAGAAAAATGCTAAGATAGAATTTTTAAAAGAAGGGATGTAAAATAGCTGCACATTATGCAATTATGCAACATTTAAATATGGCATTGGTAATAGAATAACTGTGGTGTTGGAGAAGACTCTAGAGAGTCCCCCGGACTGCAAGGAGGTCCAACCAGTCCATTCTAAAGGAGATCAGTCCTGGGTGTTCATTGGAAGGACTGATGTTGAAGCTGAAACTCCAACACTTCGGCCATCCCATGCGAAGAGTTGACTCATTGGAAAAGACCCTGATGCTGGGAGGGACTGGGGGCAGGAGGAGAAGGGGACGACAGAGGACGAGATGGCCGGATGGCACCACCAACCCGATGGACACGAGTCTGAGCAAACTCCAGGAGTTGGTGATGGACAGGGAGGCCCGATGCGCTGCGACCCATGGGGCCACAAAGAGTTGGACACGACTGAGCAACTGAACTGAACTGAATAGAATAAAATGCAAGTAAATGTGAAAAAAAAAATAAGTGATGAAGCAAAAGGCACACTTTGTGTTTTCCATAGGACAACTTGAATCCCACTGCAGAGACGAAAAATATTCACAGCAAATCTGGGCTATGAGATAAGATTATTTTATATAACCCCCTAATACACAGTTGAAAATACCAACAGTCTAAGCTATCTTGTATTATTTTTGTAAATTAGATGTTTTCTATTGATATCTGCTAGAGGCTTTGTTTGCTGCTGGATATTATTATTAATTCTGGTGATGGATGTTAACTAGACTTATCACGGTGATCATTTTCCAATATATACAATACTGAACTGTTATATTATACACCTGAGACTACCATAATGTTATACGTCAATTATGTCTAAATATAAAAAATAAAATAAAGAAATCAAACTTATGGGAACAGAAAGTAGAACTGTGGTTTCCAAGGGCTGCAGAGTGGGGGAAATAAAATGCTATTCAGTGGGTACAGAGTGTCAGTCATTCAGGATGAAAAAGTTCTAGAGATCTGCTGTACAACATTGCATTTATAATTAACAATATTGTACATTTAAAAATTTGTTAAGAGTGGATACTCAAGCATCCTTACCATGATGTTTAAAAAGATGCGCAACATCATTAATCATCAGAAAAAAATGTAAACCGCAATGAGGTACCACTTCACAACCACTAGAATAACTCTAACCTAAAACAAAGGAAAAGAAAGTGTTAGAGAGAATGTAGAGAAATTGGTATCCTGGTACACTGCTGGTGGGAAAATAAAATGGTGTAGTAACTGTAGAAAACAGTCCCTCAAAATCTAAACATAGAATTACCATCCGATTCAACAACTGCATTTGTAGGTATATACTCTAAATAATTTAAAACAGGACTCAAATATTTGTATGTCAATGCTCACTGAAACATTATTCACAAAAACCAAAAGATGAAAACAATCCAAGTGTCCATCAACAGATGAATGGATAAATAAAATGCAGGACATATATACAGTGGAATATTACACAGCCAGAAAAGGAATGAAGTTCTGATATATATTACTACATGAATAAGACTTTAAAACATTGTGTTAAGTGAAATAAGCCAGACATAAGAGGGCAAGTAGTGTATGATTACACTTACATGAAATATCTAGAACAGACAAGTTCATTGAGACATAAAGTAGACTAGAGATTACTGAAGACTGAGTGGAGAGAGTAATGGAGAGTTACTGCTAAATGGTTGAAAGTTTTTGCTTAGAAAAAACTTTGGAAATAGATAGTGATGATTGGTTGCATAACACTGTGAATGCAATTAATGCCACTGACTGTCTCCTTAAGGACTTCCCTAGTGGCTCAGCCTGTAAAGAGTCTGCCTGCGATGCAGGAGACCCGGGTTCAATTCCTGGGTTGGGAAGATCCCCTGGAGAAGGAAATGGCAATCCACTCCAGTTTTCTTGTCTGGGAAATCCCATGGATAGAGGAGCCTGGCAGGTTACAGTCCACAGGGTTGAAAAGAGGAGGGCATGACTGAGAGAGAGACATACACTTAAAAATGAATAAAAAAGAAAATTTTATTTTATATACTTTAACAAAATTTTTTTTAAATCAATTCATTGTCTTTGTCTATCTCCTTCCTCCCCCATAAAAAAGCTAAACCATCTATAACCAGGGCTCTCATACAATTATTTTTTTTCTCTTTAACACTGATCTGAGTTCATACACAATAAAGTGAAAGTCACTCAGTCATGTCCAACTGTTTGCGACCTCATGGAATCCATGGAATTCTCCAGGCCAGAATACTGGAGTGGGTAGCCATTCCCTTCTCCAGGGGACCTTCCCAACCCAGGGATCAAACCCAGGTCTCCCACATTTCAGGCAGATTCTTTATCAGCTGAGCCACCAAGGAAGCCCAAGTATACTGGAGTGGGTAGCTTATCCCTTCTTCAGCAGATCTTCCCAACCCAGGAATCGGGCCGGGGTCTCCTGAATTGCAGGCAGATTCTTTACCAGCTGAGCTACCTGGGAAGCCCCCATATACGCTAAAGTGGGAGAGAAACTTAACTTTATAGTGCAGAGCCATAAAGTCTATCTATGGGACTTCCCTGGTGGTATTAGTGGCTAAGACTCCACGCTCTCAATGCAGTGGGCCCAGGTTTGATCCCTGGTCAGGGAACTAAATCCACTTGTTGCAACTAAGAAAGAATTCAAATGCTGCAACTAAAAACAATAATAATAAAAATAAAATCTATCTACAGTAGTTTCAGACTATCTATAGTGGGAGGGGCTTAGAGTTGGCAATCAGGTTGGAAGAGAAGGTAACTCTAGGAAAACTGTTTTGAAGTTGCATTTGCAGGGCAAGCACACTATATTTAATTAGAATGTATTTATTTGGGAGAGCTTCTGGAGGCTATCTAAAAGAAATTATGAAAGAAGTGACTTCAAAGCCACTGCAGGCAACCCTTTTGGTGTTGCCACTGAATCTGCTCAAAATTCATGGCTTCTTTTACAAACCTTTCTTTCTCACAGCAATTATGGCATTTTCACTGCCTGTGCTCTGTAAAATGATGTGCTTTATACTGAAAATTTCAATTTAATTCAGTATTTATTATATACCTACTATGTGCAAAGTACTAAGTGAGAATCTTGGGATAAAGAAATTGAAAAGTCCAATAGTTCATTAAGCAATGATTGTTAACTAGATTCTGGATTCTGTAATAAAGGGCTATAATAGCAACTGATTTTCTAGGTCCAAATAACAAACAGTGTTTTCAGTCCCCAAAGACAGGAATTTCCCTAAAATTTAAGTAGTCATTCCATAACAATTTTTAAAAATCTTTATTTCGTTCAGAAACCTTGGCATTGTCTTGGTCAGCACCAGCCTTATGATTTGGGTTTATGATATAAGTAATGGATTAGTTATCTACTGTTGCATAAAAAGTTACCCCAAAGCTAGATAACTTAGAACAACAATAATCATATAATCTCACAGTTTCTATGGGTCAGGAATTTTGACACAACTGCTCTATGGTTTCTGTGGCTTCAGCTAGAAAATTGGAAATTTGGAGCCATCTAAAGGCTATCAGCTAATTCTGGCTATTGGTTAGGGGTCCACCAGAGGCTGTCAGCCAGAACACCCATACATGGAGTCTCCTTCTGGCCTGGGCTTCCTGACAACATGGTTGCAAGGCTCCAAGAGCAAGCATCCCAAGAGAGAGAACTCAGTGAAAACTGTCTTTTATGACCAGTTTCAAAAGTAAATCACTTGTCTTGCATTTTATTGACCAAGGCAGTTATACAAATTTTTCTGCAGTTTCAATGCACAGATCCCACCTCTCAATGGAAAAAAAATGTCATCATCTCATGGTAAGAAGAACATGTGGAATGAGGGATGTATTACTGTGAGCATCTTTGCAAAACATAATATGCTACTATAAGCAAGGAAATTCAAAGTGTTTCCTACTGCTGAAACCTTTAGCTTACTCTGTCCCCCTCTTTTAAGCTTACTGTTAATTGGGGCTGACATTTCCTTTGTCTTCCATAAAGTCCTCTGTCAAAAAAAAAAAAAAATTATTCAACTATTTTTAAACAAAAAAGGAAAGACTGATTTAATAAGAATGTAACCAAGCAGACTTTCCCAGGAGCCTTCCCAGGACAGACTCCTTCCCATACTCTCCACCTACCTCTTGTTTGTAAAAACAAAAACACAAAAACAAAAACTTTAATCTCCTGGACTTTTGCCAAGTTCAAAAGAGTAAATTTATTCAGAGAAGCAAGAAAATGCAAAAACAAAAGAAAAGAGTCAAGCAAGGCAAAATAATGATAGTTTAGTCATGAAACAAAGTTAAGGACCTTTAGTTCCTCCTCAAGGGCCATAGATAAGATTCTGAGCCTCTTTCTTTAAACTGTTTTGCAGGTACTATAATTCTGACTAGATGGAAGAGGTTAACTATATGCTGACCATAAGCACATAGAACTGAAACCAGTTGGAACAAACAGACCAATGATGTTGATCCCTGATCACCTCACCACCAACCAATCAGAAGAATGTTCATGACCTGATCATTCACCATGCAACCACCTTCCTCATCCTGTCTCTAAAAACCTTTTCCTGAAAGCCATCAGGGATTCAGAGTTTGAGCCTTTTGAGCATTAGTTATGCATCCTTCTCGCTTTGCACTGCAATAAATGCTGCACTTTCCTACATCACAAACTGGTACCAGCAGATTGACTTTACTGCACACGGGCAAGTAGATCAAATTTGGTTCAGTAACAAGAAGGTAGATGGCATAGCAAGATTTAGCCAGAGCCATCCTGCTGAAAGTTACACTGAGAATGATTGATAGGTGGATTGGTTAGTTGATTAGTCAATTCGTAACTCACTTTCCTTCTGCCATGAACTTGTGGTGGCTTACTCCTACTACTTTTAACTTTCTTGGCCCTTAGATTCTACTCCCATTATGGTTTCTACTTGGTTCAACTGGATTTTAATTCCTGCCCCTTTATGGCTTTATTCATGCTATCCCCACCACCTAAGATAATACAACCATATTTTTCAAACTGTTTTGTTGCAAGGTATAGATTGTTACTAAATCTAGTTCAATTAATGAATACTTTATTATAAGGTCTAAAGGGGGCAAATTTTCTGACCCAGATATTCATAGAGCCAGACTTCACTGAAACAAGAGCTAGAAAGAAAGCTTGAAAAAAATAAATTAAAACTTCTCTTGGAGCTCATATAATCTTTCTCTTCTCTGCTTATTTCTATCTTCCTCCATCCCTTCCCTTGCCTTCTCCTCTCTTCTCTTGCTTCCACCTCCACACCCCCACCCCATCTTCTCCCAACAAGCTTCCTCTGGGTGTACCAACCCCTGCATGCTGCCAGCCTTAAATCTATGTCTTAAAGGTCTACCCTTACCACCAGTAGGCTATAACCTCTGTCTCTTGGGATGAACTCTGTAGAGAAAGGGAGTATCAGTGGTCACTCCACCCCTGCTAATCAACTGTGTCCAGAAAAGGTAGAGTCACATTTTAAAATCACAGCTGCCGAATTTTGCACCTAAGCAGGGAATATGAGCAGAGCAGGCACACCCAAACACTATTCTACACTAATTCCTTCTTTCACAAAGGTTGCTGAACACAACTGGGGAAAAATCTCTCAACTAATGAGTGACTAGAATTCTTCTTTCCCCTTCAAGCTAGTATTCTATCACACTTGTTCTCTCTCATAGTCTCCTTTCCTTTACAATCAAGTTGCAAAGGAATAATCTGTGTTCAATGTCCATAATTCTTCCCAACTTACTCGTTTCAAAAACTAGTGAATGAAGCTTCTGACCTTACTGTACTGCTGAGACTGCCCTTGTCATTCTACGCTTGTTGCTCATTCAAGGGGACATCTGACAGTCCTCTTTACTAGACATCCCTGAAGTGATTAACCCAATGAGCCATTCTCTTCATCATTCCTGTTATCTTTGTTCTTTTAATAAATCTTTCGTTGGCCCTTTCTGAGAACTGTCTTCTAGTTTGTGGATTTATTCAATTTTTATTATTTAAGTTCCTTTCTTATCATTTTTCCTTCTGCTTTTATGGGGTTTATTCTGATTCCAATTTCTTGAACTCACTCTTTAGTTTATCAATCTTTTAAGAAAATGTTTTATTGTGGTAAAATATACCTAACACAAAATCTACCATTTTAATCACTTTTAAGTGTGCTGTTCAGTGGCATTCGGTACATTTACATTGTTGTGTCACCATCACCACCAACTACCTCCAGGACTTTTTGCACCTTCCCAGACAAAAACTCTGTACTTATTAAACAGGAGAGCTCTTCATTTTCCCCTGCCCTTGGCCCCAGAAAGCACTATTTTACTATTTCTAATACATTAATTTTTAATCTCTTATTTGCTAATATATGCATTTAAGCTACACATTTTCTTCTAAGTATACTTTTGCTGCTATATGTTTTGATATGGTGTTATTCTTTCACTGTTACTTAAACATCCTGTAGTTTCTATCATAATTTCTTCTTAGATCTATGAATTTACAAGTATGTTTTGAAGACTCCACAATGTAAGAATTTTTTAAACATTTGATGTTCATTTTTATTATATACTAAATTGATGCTATATTATTATATTACACTATAACTAGAAAGTGTGTTCTGTATGGCTTTGGTCCTTTAGAATACATTGAACTCCCTTTGGCCTAATGTGGGTCAATATTTAGAATTATTATACGTAAGCTTGAAAACAATGCAAAATGTATCAGAATACCCCATTAATAGTGACTTAAGCAAAAAAGACCTTTAATTATTACACAACTAGAAATCTAGAATCTAGATGCTCTAAGGTTGAAAGAGCAGCAACTCAATGGTGATACCAAGGACACAACTTCTATATTTCTGCTCCTTATTCTCCTTGGTCCTCATTCTTGTTCATAAGATAAGAAATGTTCCCATTGCAAACACAACATCATCACATCACTGTTCCAAGCAGAAAAGAAGAGGATAAAAGGCTTTCTCCTCATCAAGCTCCTTCACCCAAGAAGAAAAACTTTCCCCAAAGTCTTTGGACTGCAAGGAGATCAAATCACTCAATCCTAAAGGAAATCAGTCCTGAATATTCATTGGAAGGACTGATGTTAAAGCTGAAACTCCAATACTTTGGCACCTGATGCTAAGAACTGACTCATTGGAAAAGACTGATGCTGGGAAAGATTGAAGACAGGAAGAGAAGAGGATGACAGAGGATGAGATGGTTGGATGTCATCACCAACTCGATGAACATGAGTTTGAGTAAGCTCCGGGAGTTGGTGACGGACAGGCAGGCCTGGCATGCTGCAGGCCATGGGTTGCAAAGAATCAGACACAACTGAGTGACTGACTGAACTGACTGAAAGTCTTTCATCAGGCATTTCCCCTGTGTCTCATTGGTTAAATGAGTCAGTCCCGTGGCCATCCCAAGCTACAAGGCAACTAGAAGACAAGAAAATGGGAAGGGGAAACAAGGCAGGCAGGATGCAACCCCTCAGATGGTGGAAGCCTCACCACCTCAAATAAATGACTTCCTTGTTTTATAAGTAAGAAACGAGCACTGACATTTCTTATATCTGCAATTAGATGCTTCAAACCTAGAAGTGAACTCCTCTCAGAGCCAGCTAGCCAGAACTAGTTATATGACACTGCCCAATTAAAAGGGGCCTGAGAAATACAGCTTTCCCTGTGCAACAAGGTACCCTTGTTGTGAAAGTAAGAAAGGTATACAGTATTCCTAGGCTCCTTTCTGCAAACGTGTTTCTCTCAATGGTATCAATGGCCCTGGACTACTTCTTGGGTAATGTATCCTACATTGCACAGGTAGAATAAATTTTGGCATCACACATACTTATAGCACAAATTTGGGGTTTTAATTTCCCAGACAGATGCCAATATTCTTTCCACATATCTGGGACAGTGAGTTTTTCTAGCATTTGAGTATAAAAGCTAAGTTCTAGGCTCTATCCAGGAGCATCAGTTCTAGGTTCACTACCTTTGCTAGACTTCTTAGCCAAATTTCTTATCTCTGTGTGAGCATTAGAAACCCAGTCCCTTTCTCATAAACCCTATCAGTCTCCCTAAGTCAGCTTCCTCCATACAAGCAACGTGGTCCATCAGTGTAGCCAATTCAGACACCGAAACCTCCGTCACTGCCCTTTCATCAGCACAGTCACCTGTGTGGTCTGATTTGAAGGTTTCCAGGCAGCAACTCAACACAAAGCATCTTCTCCCATGAGGGGCCTAAAATTCTACCACTAAAAGTTCATTTTTATGGGATAAGCATTGCCCTTACATTATTCTCTTCCCATAGACAATATCCTAAAGACACTTGTCTTTGTGACAGTACCTCTGGGAACATTCTTCAGAATGACATTGGCATACATCTACTCAAATATATTGTCCCCATCTGTACTCATTTGTTTGGTGAGATAAATAAGTTCACATATCAGTGCAAATGACAAGGAGGGAAATGAGCAAGAAGAAGAGGAGGCAGTTTACAGTTAACAGACTGTCAAGACATGAGCACTGAAGAAACATTTTAACAAAATGAAAATGAGCATTGTTCCTAAGAGGGAGGTGGTGTACACATCTTGGCTCTTCCCTATGCAGCAATCTTTCCTCTACTTTTTCAGTTTGCAGAACCCCTCCTGTCTGGGGTAACCCATTCTTGTCGTTTGGGTAGAGATGATGCTGAAGAAGGCCTAGCCAACGAGTGTGATCCATTCCACTAGCCTCACTCAGTCCACAGATGGGGCTTTTTTGCTGGAGCTGACAGGGAAGATGGGCTCTTCCATGGAGGTTGATAAGTTAGAAGGATTTGAGCCTGTGGTTGCCTGCAGCCATTTTTGCTCCTACATGGAGAGAACTAAGATCCCACCAGCCACGCAGTTCAGCCCCAAAATTTTTTAAATTAAAAAAAAAAAATGGTGTCAGTTTTTTAAAAAAAATCATTTTATTTTATAAGAAAAATAACTAGAACAATATTAAAGTGTGAGTACCTCAGAGAGTTATTGTCAATTCAAATATTTCTTATATTTTATAGGCCCGGAAAGTTTTTCCCAACTCAGACAATGATTTTAAATACTAGTTACATTGTTAATTGTTGAAATAACATGCCATAGTCTTTTTCTCCTCAATCATGAATACATAATATTCCAGTCATAATCTATCACCAAGTCAGTAGGTCAATATGTGAGAATACAAGGATAAACTCCAGCCATGTAAATCTATACCTTCAGATCAGAAAGTGAGAGACAAATAGGAGTTCAGAGATCATTTAGTCCTTACTCTTTCATTCTACCGATGAGAAAATTAGAGAAAATTATGGCCTAGAGAGGTGAAAGTACTTGCAAGTTCACACAGTAAACAGGTGGCAAAACCAAAGTTAGAACTCAGATATTCTAAGACAGGAAACAAGGTACAGAAGAGAGGCAGCATGACTAATAAAGAGAAGAACCTAAGCTTGGAGGAGGAAATGAGATCCAGAGCACAAACAGAGCAATTAGCCTTCAATTTAAGGATGGGCATCTCTTACCTTTAAACTGGAAGAAAAGGGTGGGTAAGAACACAGGTTAGTTTGTTAAAGTTCTAAAGACGTGGCATTCACCAGAAATATTATAGTTTGCTGTTTTCTCACACTGTCTCTCTGATATCCCTTAAGGCAGGAACTATATAAATACGGTCTCTTGAAAGGGAGAAGACCTCAGGAGCCAGGGAAAATAATGGGCACAGAAAAAAATCCTAGAGATGTAGACAATGAACTTTGCCAATATCACAGCTTAGATAGAGTTCACTCTCAATAACAAAAAGTTCAGGAATTAAAATCAAGCCAAGGAAACTTTAGAACTATTCTGGTGGACAGACTGATCAAGCACATAAGAATGAGGTTTACAGAGTAAATGTATCCCTTGGGATGAAAGGGGGAGGGTACAATGAACAGAGACAAGTCCCACCAACCGCCAGACAGCTGGTAACAAAGGCCAGGCTGTACAAAGGTCTTTCTGGCTGTCCTTTTACATACGAGTTAGAAAACCATACATCTCTGTTGAGTGTGAGAGTGATCTGGTTGCAACATCTGTCATGCCATTGATTGCCAGGCTAGCTGTATTAGTTCTGGCTGGCTAGGCAAGTGTCTCCTTTCTTCCTTACCTTTCCACATACATCTCTTCTCAAGCTGTGTGATCTGTCAAGGAAGGCATGGTTCTCTAATAAGGTAGACCATTCTTCAAAGAAGGCTTCCCAGGTGGCTCAACAGTAAAGAATCCACCTCCCAATGCAGGAAACCTTGGAGATGCAGATTTGATCCCTGGGTCGGGAAGACCTCCTGGAGGAGGAAATGGCAAACCACTCCAGTATTCTTGCTGGAAGATCCCATGGACAGAGGAGCCTGGAGGACTGGGTTATAGTCCATGGAGTCAGAAAGAGCTGGACACAACTGAGCAACTGAGCACACACATGCACATTCTTCAGACAATATATTTATTATTAGGAAATAACCCAACGTGACTCTAAGGCCCCTAATCTCTTAGTCTGACATACTTTTCCCCCTAAAGGATTATCTCTAGTGCCAACAGCACCCAGCGTGGCTAAGTTCTCACAGAAAAGAGGTTCCAGCTCTGGAATTGAAGATTCAACAAGCAAAGTCCAAAGACTTTCACACTTTCATCTAGGAGGGAAAGTCTACAAAATTAAGAAGGACATGGAAAAAACAACTGCTATGAGAACACTGTAAGATGTCCTAACCTTCATGTTTCCTTTGCATATATGTTGGAGAGGCTTTAAAATCATCGTATGTCCCTCATCCTCTTTGTCTTCATACTGACTTCAGTTACCTTCTACGTACAAAAGATTTCCTGCCTAGAATTCATTTTAGAACTCCTGACACTACCTACAAGACTCTTTTACTTTATTAACCCTTAGACTCAAAAAATATTTTTTGGCATCTACTATGTGCAAAGAAATGTCCCAGTCTGAGCTTACTATCTTTACTATCCTCAAAGAAAAACTGGATACAATCGTGGACCTTACACCAGAGTTTCAGATTGGACTAAAATCAGAAGCATCCATAGAGCATTAAGTGCTACCCCATGCACTTCCACCTAAGCATCCCATTTAGTCTTCACACTAATTCAATAAAATAAGAATCATTACTTCCATTTAACAGGCAAGAAGCCAAGTATATAAAATAGATATTTCAAAGATTTTCGGATTCCAAGGACATTTTTAGAAATATTTAGGAGAGTCACATATGATATTTTACTGGTTTGTTTTGTTTTGTTTTTTGGCAAATAGGAACACGGAACAAATCATTTACTATAATTTCATAGAAGCTAGGCTATGTTACATGGAGGAAACTGAAATGCATATTATCAAGGAAGTCAATCTGAAAAAGCTACCTACCATATGATTCCATCTATATGCAAATTCTGGAAAAGGCAAAACTATGGGGACAGTAAAAAGACTAGTGGTTGCGAGGTAAGCAGAGAGAGGATGAATAGGCAAAACAGAGGATTTTTAGGGCAGTTGAAATTACTCTGCATGTTACTATAATGGTGGATACGTTAGTATTTTTGTCCAAACCCATAGAATGTACACCAAGAGTGAACCCTAATGTAAACTATGGACTTTGGCTGATGATGATGGGTCAGTGTAGGAATGAGATGATTGGATGGCATCACCAGCTCAATGGACATGAGTTTGAGCAAGCTCCAGGAGTTGGTGACAGACAGGGAAGCCTGGCATGCTGCAGTCCAAGGTCTCACAAAGAATCAGACACAACTGAGGGACTGAACTGACTGAATGGAGGTTTACCAGTTGTAATAAAGTATCAGTCTGATCAGTTGGGGGGTGCTGTTGATAATGGGGGAGGTTCTGCATGTTGACAGGTGCAGGAAATATATCAGAAATCTCTGTATCTCCTTCTGAATTTTGCTATGAACCTAAAACTACTCTAAAAAATTATCTTCTTTACAAAGAAAAGATAGGCCATATATATATGTATACACACACATGTATATATGTATATAAATTTATACATATGTATATGTATATAAGGGTTTCCCAGGTGACTCAGTAGGTAAAGAATCCACCTGCAATGCAGGAGATGCTGCAGATGTCGGTTGGATCCCAGGGTCAGGAAGATCCTTTGGAGGAGGGCATGGCAACCCACTGTAGTATTCTTGCCTGGAGAATCCCATGGACAGAGGAGCCTGGCAGGCTACAGTCCATAGAGTCACAAAGAATCAGACATGACTAAAGTGACTGAGCACACACAAGATGATATGTATATGCATGCATTGGTATGCATGTATATATATATACATGCATGCTTGCTTAGTCGCCAAGTCTTGTCCAACTCCTTGTGACCCCATGGACTGTAGCCTGCCAGGCCCCTCTGTCCATGGAATTCTCCAGGTGAGAATACTGGAGTGGGTAGCCATTCTCTTCTCCAGAGGATCTTCCTGACCCAGGGATTAAACCTGGGTATCCTGCATTGCAGGTGGATTCTTTACCATCTGAGCCACCAGTGAAGCCCATTTGTATGTATGTGTGTGAGTGTATATATATATAGAGAGAGAGAGAGAATATAAATTGTTCTTTCAGTTCAATAAACTTAGTTTCATGAAAAATTTATGTTGTCCCCTTTTTTTTACTGCCAACCAGTGGAAACCTTGTCACAGCCCCTGAATTTGAGGGCTGCTCATTTGAGTTACTTGCTCAGGGTTCCTGGATTAAGTAGCTATAAGGGCTCCCTGGTATTTGCATTAAGAGCCAGATTACATCTCTCTACTCCAGCTATCTTTCCAGATGCCTTGTGTTGAACAAATTAAATTATATTACCTTTCCTTAAAAGATATGAAACACAGCAGTGCAGACTTGACCTTAGAAGAGCTTTAGATCTGTATGAGTAACCTCTTATACAGTGGGGTTGCTTTCTATTTAAAAAGAAAAGAAGTATCATCTGTGGCTTTTCCAGAAAAAGATACCTTAGGAATAGTCCAGTTTCTTCAGATAGAATAATAATTTCTGGAGAATATCATTTTGTCATAACTATATTTTGTGAAAATTATAAGTTTATTCACAGTATTATCAGAATATATCAGAAATCAGTGGACCAGGGCTTAAAATTTTAGTTTTCAGAGTAAACAGAGTCTATAATTTTCAAATAATAGACCCAAAAATATTTCCAATTTGTCAAAAACAATAAAAATTAGTTTATGTGTACTTTCTAAAATTGAAAAAAACTGCTATTTTTAAAAACTATAGCAAAATTTAGAAATTAAACACTACCCCCATCCCCTACATAGAAGTCCTTAAAGAAGTCAAATAATACTGCTTTCTAGGCTTAGCCTATTGGATTCTAGGCACCGTAACATTAAAAAATATTTAATTTATTATTTGGAGTGACAGGTATATTATGCAATTAATTTTTTGGTAATAAAATACCATTCAGTGAAAAAAGCAAGGCCAAAATCAGCAATCAAGGTGAAATAGAAAGGTATAAAGAAAACTAAAAGTAGTGATATGACTAACATATTTGTAGTTGTGATTATTTTGCTAATTACATCTTTGGTCAAGTTAAAACAGCTTAAGAAAAAAACATTTTTTTTCATGTCAATAAAATGATTAAATATCAAAATGTCATACAGCTTAAACTAATATCTCACAACCTTTAGTATATTTTAATCAGGTTTTTAGAAAACACAGCTTTCATTTTTATTCAGGAGAATTAAGGCGGTCCTGCGATTTGGCTTTATGCCAGATTATCATGATGAAATCAACCACAGAATTAGAAATATAATCTAATGAAATAAAAGAATTGTTGATTGTATAATTCAATTCAATAGCACTTACTGTATGCTCCCACATGCCAGGCAAAGCTGTGGAAGTGTGTGCCTGTGGGGGAGTGGACAGGGTGGAGACGGGGATAGGGAGAGCAGTGTCACACGCTTTACAGAGATTTTGACACTTGAAGTTTTCCAAAGGGAGAGTTTAACTTTGGAAAGACCAAAAGATGTAAGACTACCTCTTTTTTATTTTTACTTTTATTTGTCAAAATGAAGTACTTGTTTCTGTTATCAACAGAAACTGGTTAATGAAAATGTGCTAACTTTAATCAAATCATGCATACAGATTCCCCAGCAAAGCCAGGCTTAGCAGGTAGCTTCATACGCTAAAATCAACAACCAAAGCATTTTCTGTCAGGGGCTTTAGCTGAGTGAACAGTTTCATGAACTGACATTGTGGCAAAATATTAGCTTTAATAATGAGTCTGCTAATTCTTCTTTCCTGCCTGTCTTGTTCAACATTACATTCCCATTATGGTAAATAATAAGCCCTCAATAAATATTTGTTAAATGAACAAATTAGCTGGTGTTTGGTCTTTGATTATAGCATAATAATTCCTGCCAGATAAAATAATTTCAACATGCTTATTTATTACATTTAAGCTTTTTAACAGTGTGTTACCATACATTCATTCTAACTTCTTCTCCCACCAAATAGCATCATTCATTACCTCTCAATCAGATCTTGTCAAGAAGATCAAATCTATGTAAAGTATTAAATTAACAAAATGTTAGCAAATTATTTTAAATATTTAAATATTATTTTATTGAAGCATTCTAATTTGTGTTGATATATTATACTTTGAAGTACATTTTTTATGCTAAAAATATAATCAAAGCTACATGTATACAACAATTCTGTTTCCTCTTATTGCTTAAGAGGAAATATAGTACTGTACTATTAGGCTACAATACAGTAGTGTAAGGCCACTTCATGAAACTCCTACAATGGGGGCTTCCCTGGTGGTCCAGTGGCTAAGACTCCATGCTCCCAATGCAGGGGCCTGGGTTTGATCCCTGGTCAGGGAACTAGATCCTATATGCCACAAGTAAGAGTTCACAGCCTGCAAGTAAAGATTTTGCATGCCACAACTAAGATTCAGTGCAGCCAAATAAATCAATACATATTCTTTTAAAAACCTGCTGCAAGAATTAACAAATTATATAAGAAAGGAATTTTAAGTATAAAAGCATATTGTAAGTGAAAACATTATTATAATTCTATATCCTTGTCCAGTTATAATACACAAGAATCATTTTATAAGGCTATTTGTATATTGACTTCTAAATAGTCTGATTAAAAAATGTTTTAATCCATATTTTAGGCAAAAGAGAAAATCTAATTTTAACTTGTTATCAAATGATTGAAAATAAAAGCACTGTCAGTTTAAGTATTTTAACTGCCGGAATTCTATAGGCCAGATAATAATTTTAAATAATAGTTACATTGTTAATTGTTGAAATAATATGTAATAGTCTTTTTTTCTCCTCAATCATTAAAATCATATAATATTCCAATAATAATTTATCACTAAGACAGGTATTTTTCTAAGTAATGTATCATCAAACCACATTTTGTTTCTGGTGTCATCTGCTGAAATCAATCCACGTTATAAAATGACACATTGGCTAAAAACTTGATAAACTTTGGAATGAAGTTCACCGACACGCTCCTAAAAATAGACCCTTTTTAATTTTTTCAACAAATTTAATATGAACATAGTGATAGAAATACATTAGGATAATAGAAATTCACCCTACATTAGTTTTTAATGAATCTTAGATATCACAATTCTTTCATATACCAAATTTTAATTAGTCTTCAAAAATAATAACTACCATCTCTTGAGCAGTTACAACATGAATGATAGCCGTGCTAAGCACTTTACATGCTTTCCTTCACAAAATCTTCACAACTTTAACATTTTAATTAGTATCCCCACTGTATAGAAATGAAACAGACTGAGAAGGTTAAGAAATTCATTCTCAATAGAGGAATTAGGATTTGAATACCTCAGGTCTATCTGACTCCAAAGACCAAGTCTTAACCAATCATCCAATTTTAAGGAAAAAAGTTCTAAATATAGGGAAGTGGAAAGTTGAAATACAAAGTTAAGTTGGATGTGGAAAAAAAGATACTGCTAAATATTAAAGAGAGAAACAAATATAAACTATACTAAGAAGTCTCAAAGATACACTTACAAAATAATGAGACAAATGAATCTTCATTTTTAGTAAGTCAACTTCTTTTGGCAATATTTTAAAGATGATTGCAAAGAATAAATGTTTTCAAAGTTTCCTGATGAACATGTTTTTCATTCTAGATTAAAAATTCAAGTTAAGAAACAAAATTTTTACACCTGTATAGTAGTTTCATTAATTTAAATGTACATTTTAAAGCATTGATAACAAGTTATCAAATATTCGTGAAGACATAAAGTATTTATACTACTTAAGCGCTAAAACTGTCACTTGTCCTGCAGAGGAAATTAAGCTATTTTCCCATGATCAAAAAAATTCATGACACACAATTAAAAAACAACAAACAAGAGTCACATTTTATAAGGCAGCAATTATGTTCGTATGGTATCAATGTAATTGAAAGACAGAAGACATTTCATTCGTTAGTAACAGAATTTCTTCTAGTGGGTTTCCTTGAGCTCATTAGATATTCCCTGGCTGATTCTCCTAAGTAATTAGATTTTAACAGGATTTTCAACAGATCAGAGCAATCTCTGTGGGTGCCAATAGAAGAGTCCCCCTCTGGCCTTACTAGCAGGGCAGAGCAGATAACATCCAGGCTGGGAGTTAATAGGACAATTACTGGCCTCTTTTAAATGAGTTACATTAATGCACTTAAGCTAAATGGCTCTGCATATGATTAAATATTAACATCTGCAAAATATGAAATCATGATATGCAATCAAGTTTTGTTGTTTTAATTTCCCCAAAGAAAGATTCCAATTGTCCGTATAAATGCTTTTGAATACTGTGCATCGGACATTTTTAGGGTATATAAATAAAAAGTTGGAAAACATTCTTCTCACTTAAGAGTCCTAAAATGTACTGACTTTCTGGATGCCATTTCTGGCTATGACGGAGTAGCTAAAACCACAGAGAAATACATGAAATACTAGTTTCCAGACATGGGACAATAAGCAGTGCAGACAATGAGCTCTGAGAGAAAGCAGAAATAAATGAGGTGGTCTTCCTGAGTTGAGAGACAGAATTGAAATGTGGGTAAGCCAGGTGGCTACGATCGCAGGACAGAGCGCCATGGAGGAGACAGCACCAGAGCACGGGAGGAGAGCCCTGAAGATCTGCTGTGTCATGCTGAGTGTTGATTGGCATACACACATGAGGAAACTGCCCAAGGTGGAAAATGAACCACTGGAAAGAAGCAGGTGGAACAATCTTCAGAGTTCACACAGGGCTGGGGATAGTTCACATTCCCACAGCCAGGGTTTAAAAAAAAAAAAAAAAAAACCCTTATAATATATAAAGCAACAGGTTAAAAACTCAGAAGGATAATGTTTTCAGCAGCAGGTAAATTAGTCCTACACTAAAAGTTGCTCTAGTCCTCCCTAACAAAACTCTTAGCAAATCTCAAAAGGATCAACCTATTTCCAAGTTATTTGAGTGTCCTGAGACATAGCTAGAAAATATTTATAGAAATTCAAAAGAATCCAGCTCTAAACAACATAAAATTCACCAGGTCTAGTACCAAAATTCACAAAGTCCTGCAAAAATCAGGAAAACATGACCCCATAATGAGGAGAAAATCAATCAGTAGAAACAGACTCAGAAATTAAAGATTAGAAATCAGGGGGAAAGAACATTAAAACAGCTATTATAAATATACTCCATATGGTCTAGAAGATAGAGAAAGCATAAGCACAGTAAGGAGAGACATCAAAGATATAAAAATGACTTAAATCAAACTTCTAAAAGTGAGAAGTACAATGCCGAAGATGAAAAATATGCTGGATAGAATTAACAGTAGTTTGACATTATAGTCTGGAAAAGGAAAATGAACAGAACATCAGTGAACTGTGGGACACCTTCAATCAACTTAATACATGAGTAATAGAGTAATAGGAGTCCCAAAATAAGAAAAGAGAAACGAAGAGAAGAAAAAAACTATCTAAAAAAAAAAATTTGAATAATGGCCAAAAAATGTCGAATGTTGATGAAAATTATATACTCAAGAAACATGAAGCTATACCAAGGCATATCATAGATCAAGTAGTCTAAAGCAAACTGACTTTAAAATGCCTTTTAGATACCTTTTAATGTCATCAGAAAAAAAACCCCAAAATTTATTGGTCCAAACCTGATCTATAGTTAGTCTTGTACTTGGTCCCTAAGACACTGGCACACAACATTTTCTAAGAATAATTTTTAACATAATATAAACAGTCAGTTTTGCCACTAAGTTTGAGAGATATTTCAGAAGGTTTATGTTGAATTCTATTCTTTACTTTTTGAATCTGTAAAGAGTTGTATCCTATTCCTATTATCATTATAAGTTTACCTAGTCTTATAACACCCAAAACAATACAAATATCAAAGTGAACCTCAGCAAATGAAGAGGCAAGAACCTGAACCAAAAAAGTCCTAACAAGCATTACCTCTTTCCTTCAATTGGCTTATACTCACTTCAATAAAAGAGGGCATAAGATCAGTAAGAGAATCTTCCCACTCATCAGGTCCTCACAAAATTAGTGGTGAGTTCAGGACATTATAATCCAGAGAGTATTATAATCCATAATTCATGGAGCCTACCTAAATGGTGGGTCCTTAGAAAGACGTGATAACCAGTTATAACTTTTTCTTCCATGAGAATCAAGGTAGAGGCTTAGGGAAAAAATTCCTAACACTGGAATAGATTAAAAACAAAAATAGAATTCTCTTAAAGCTTTTAATTCAGGTTCTGTTCTGGATAATTCTAGCAAAATCTGGCATACACCTTACCTATCTTTTCTATCAGTCTGTGAACACTTGATTGTTTAAAATAATAGTTGAACTCGTTAGGCTGAGCCACAAGCTCCACTAACTCTCCAGCAGCGTGAAGCATGTCTGCAAGCCACCAAATGTAGGATTATTTAGATAGACTTTTGTACTGAATTTCACCTCTCTATTCTATTTGTTTACTTACAAGTTTGTTTCTGTAATTCTATTCTCTCTCAGTCAGTTTTCAAATGTCTCTATCTTGCTTTATGTATGCAAAGTATTCCAGAGATCTTAGGTATAAACACAACTCTTTTCCAATCTAATTAAACTTAAAGAGCATTTGAGGAACTAGTTATTTAAAAGAATTCTTTGAGTGAATTAATCATTTTCTGAATTTTTAATCTAAATCTGATTTTTATATGGCAAATTTACTTAATATAAGGTATACAAAACTGAATAGTATTATTTGCAGATCTGGATGGAAGGGAATACCTTACATAATTTACTGAATATCACAAATGGGACATGTATCACAAAAACATATACAGATAAAAAAATCCATGAGTTCTATAAAATGGGTTGAATCAAGCTAGCCAAATAGATTAGATTAGTCATACTGAGACCCACATGAGAACCAGCATTTGCAAAGACCTCAAGAAAATCAAACAATTTGCCTAAAGGAATTATAATAGATTCTAGTTTCCTTTTCCTTAAACTTTTTGAAACTTTTCAGGCCTATTTTACACAATGAACTTGAAATTCTTATCAAAAATACATACTTACAAATCTGATTGACCCAGTGAACATTTCAGTAGGTCCTACTAAAACACAGAATGTTGAAAGTAAGGAAAGACGAGAGGGTATTATGTATGGTATAGGATAATACAGCCCCGTGGCTAACTACTGGTTTTTGAAGTACCAGAAAATAGATTTGAAGTGGCAGGAACACAAATTAGACCCAATATAAGACTAAATTTTCTAACAATCAGAACTAAACAAAGATCAAGTTTCCCATCACTCTAAGTGAGCAAACTGGGTCAGGAAGATCCCTTGGAGACGGGAATGGCTACTCAGTCCAGTATTCTTGCCTGGAGAATTCCATGGACAGAGGAGCCTGGAAGGCTGCTGTTGGCTTGCAAAGAGTCAGATAGGATCAAACTAACACCTCCACTTTCACTTGCAGATTGGATTCAAGTGTTGTATAGGAGATTTAATTAGACAACATTTAAAGATCTAATCTTTAAGTATTTCTAAACATTCAGATGATCTAATTCTATAATCTTAATACCTTGGAAGAAAAGCTATGACAAACCTCGACAGCATATTAATAAGCAGAGACATTACTCGTCAACAAAGGTCCATCTAGTCAAGGCTATGGTTTTTCCAGTAGTCATGTATGGATGTGAGAGTTGGACTATAAAGAAAGTTGAGTGCTGAAGAATTGATGCTTTTGAACTGTGGTGTTGGAGAAGACTCTTGAGAGTCCCTTGGACTGAAGGGAGATCAAACCAGTCAATCCTAAAGGAAATCGGTCCTGAATATTCATTGGAAGGACTGATGTTGAAGCTGAAAATCCAATACTTTGGCCCACCTGATGGGAATAGCTGACTCATTTAGAAAAGACCCTGATTGCTCGGAAAGATTGAAGGCAGGAGGCAAAGGGGACAACAGAGGATGGATGTTGGATGGCATCACTGACCTAATGGACATGAGTTTGAGCAAACTCCAGGAGGTAGTTAATGACAGAGAAGCCTGCGGTGCTGCAGTCAGTCCACGGGTCGCAGATCAGATACACCTGAGTGACGAACAACAACAAAAAATACTTTGGTGGTCACACAAGGAACTTCATGGCCTTAATTCCTCTTATAGATGACGGTAATTAATACCTGCCCTGATCTTGCATAAGAAATATCGTACTAGAGAATACCTAGGCTTATCTGGCTTAATCGCCTCATTGTTGGGTGACCTTGGTTTTTGTTTATGTCATCTGCAAGTCTGGGAACCTAAAGACTTGTCCTAATAGTTCACTCTGCTCTATAGATTATGCTTTCTCCAAATCTTCTGACTCTAGCTTGTCTACATAAGCCCAGCACCTTGCTAGAATAACCAAGCCAAAATTCTGTTCTGGACATATTCAGAAAGAATGTTTAAAATCTCTACATTATAATTCCATGTTGCTGATGGGGAATCCTACAGTGGTTACTGATTGTTTGCTCACCTATACCCAATGCATGGTAGCCAATCACAAAGTCCCAGGACCTTTATTCTTAGTCAATGCCTCACATACCCACATCAAACATTCTACTGAAAGACTATTACCAGGAATTCCCTGGTAATCTAGCGGTTAGGACTAGTGCTTTCACTGTTGGGGCCCGGATTCAATCCCTAGTAAGGGAACTAAGATTCCACAAGCTGTGTGGCATGAACAAAAAAAATAATTAATTAATTTTTTTTAAAAAAAGGCTACCAAACAGTTTTATATTTCTGACAAGAATTATATCACCCCTGTTCCCAAAGCAGCTCTTTGTATTGTAATCCTAAGAGCGAGCAAATAGATGAACTCCAATTTCATCTCCATTACAACATTTTATTAGTTGTATCATTTACTACTACTTCTAAAATAAATACAGAAAGAATACTACCAAAGGAAATATTAAATGAATCATTGTGACAAAAATGCCAAATATAGCACAGAAAATTACTAAAATGAATTCTTTTCTTACAGCAACCCATCAAAATTGACTATCATGTCATTTCCATATACCTAACTCTTAAGTTGCAAAATTCATTCTTATTAGCTGAAAAAAACTCTCCTACCAGCTTAATATTCTCTGTCTAATCCCAATATTACATTCTTTTGCAGTCCAATCAGAAATAGGCCCATTCTTCTCTTAACCTTTTATGCATTCGATCCAAAAAAATTGTATTTCAAAAACAAAATCAAAATAAAACTGAACTATTATTTGTTGCCAGGGGATTGGTTAGTTGTGAATTCTAGTTGCTGAATGTTTGAAGTTACTATGGAAAAATCAACATTTCTTACTGTGCACACAGTGAGCTTGCTGTGAACTGAATTGTGCCCCCTACCAACTCATATTTTGGAACCCTAACCCCAGTGTGACTGTATTTAGAGGGCTTCTTGGTGGCTCAGACAGTGAAAAAAAATCTGCCTTGATGCAGGAGACTCAGGTTCGATCCCTGGGTCAGGACTGTATTTAGAGATAGGCCAAAAGGAGTAATTAAAGGTAAATGAGGTCATAATGAGGGCTTCCCCGGTGGCTCAGTGGGAAAGAATCTGCCTACAGTGCAGGCAATGCAGGAGATCCAGGTTCAATACCTGGGTCGGGAAGATCCCCTGGAGAAGGGATAGGCCACCCACTCCAGTATTCATAGGCTTTCCTGGTGGCTCAGACAGTAAAGAATCCACCCGCAACGCAGGAGACCTGGATTTGATCCCTGGGTTGCCCTCCCTGGAGGAGGGCATGGCAACCCACTCCAGTATTCTTGTCTGGAAAATCCCCATGGACAGAGGAACCTGGAGGGCTACAGTCCACGGGTCGTAAAGAGTCAGACATGACTGAGTGACTAAGCACAGAGGTCATAAGTGTGGGTTTCAGACATGATAGGATTAGTTCCTGATGAAAGAGACATTGGAGAGCTGGCTTACTCTTGAGTGCACACAAAGATGAGGTCATGTAAGCACATGGCAAGAAGGGCACCATGCTCAAGCCAGGAGGAGAGTCCTCTCCAGAAACCAATCTTGCTGAAACTCTGGTCTTGGACTTCTAGCCTTTCAAACTCTGAGAAATAAATATCTGCTGTTTAAGCCACCCAGTCTATGGCATTTTGTTATTGCAGCTTGAGCTAAGACAGAGCTAATGATCATGAAACTTCTCTGAGAGCCAAAGTCTCTTTACTCTTATGCTATGTCAACAGAGTATAATGGCCAGCATTTAAATACTGAAAATGACCACTTGAATTTTAAACAAGTTTTCCTGGCCCCAAGCTGCTGTCTCCTCATCTAGAAAATGATAGAAGTATTGCTATCATGAAGCTATCCTTCAGAGGGGGAAAAAATGGATGATAAAAGTCATCATCATTTGTGCAACAGATCCTATGGATTTCTCTCTAGCAATAAGCTTTAGAACTAATTCCATTATTTAAAAAGTCTACTTATTACTGGGGAATGATTTTTTTTTTCTTATGCCTAATGTTTCCTTCCTATGAAGACAGCTTAAGGCCTCTCTCTTTCCCTTTACTCATTTGAACCAAACCAATAAACTTTGTAAAGAGTGTTTACATTAGCTCAACTCCTGTTTCTCTTGAGATAAGCCTATCTACAGAAAGCACAAATTCTTTGTTTTAGCATGTTAAAAATTTTACCTAAGCTGTCTTTCCATGTAAGACAGCCCAGGACCAAATGGGTAAGTGTATCTAATGTCAGGATTTTGTTAGAAAGTCCATTCAGCTCCCACACTAAACCAACATAGCCTGTATCAGTAATAAAGATGCTATTTTGGCCTCAGCATTTACTCTTTAAAAAAAAAAGAAAACCTCTCAAATTACTCTGAAAGAAGAAGAGCAGGGTATTATCTAATGCCAACTCCTTTCCGAGAACATGTCCAGCATAACTGCAGGACAAACCTTTGATTTCTATTATCTCTACCATTTGAGAGGCCAGGAGAAAACATGAACCTTAATGGAGGTGGAATTATCCTTGCTATGACTGCAGTAAATGTTTGTTGAAGGGGAAAAAAATGGAAAGAGAAGATACACCATATATACCTAGTTTTAATGGAAAGCCTATTTCTGCCATATACATTAGAGAAATTGTTCAAGAACAGTTCATCCATGTGAAAATATTAGCACTGTAATTCTGCCAAGGTCAGTAAGACCTAGTGATTTGCTGAGATATCACCTTCATTTCACCAGGTAAATAAAGGCTCCTTTTTCAGTATGTCCTATCCAAGAAGGCACTCCATAGCCACAGTTAAATTATGAATACAGCACATATGTTCCATACCATATCATTTACAGCACAATTTAGCATAGACATAATGCTTTGTAACAAACTACAATACCATTCACAAAATGCATTTAAATAGCATAATTTAGTTCATTAAATTCAGTCATTTACAGTAAATCAAAATCATCATAGGAATTGAAGAGAGTACACAGTTGTTTGTTTGAATAGTTAAGCTAGGTAAGTCAATCTCTTTTTGAAGGTCAAGGACACAGTTGTTTCCATTTTCTGTTATAAAAAAGATACAGCTGGTGTCAAAAGATAATTTAATGTCACTTCAAAATGATCAACCCTCTTTTTTTTTGCTCCCCCCGCCCCGGTTGCATATCATATCCCTGCCACCCCTAAAATATAAAATTCTCCAAAAACATTTTACATACTAGTAACTAGAAGGTGTCTGCAGATTTTACAAAATCTCAAATGGACAATTTCTTTAAATGTTTAGTCAAAATATGTACCTTTGGCCCTGAGAAAGGTTCAAACACTAAATCATAGTACGTGTAGTCATCTATTTATCTGTCTGCTTTTCATACCATATTGTAAGCCCCTTGTGGGGCTTAGTCAATCATATTTAGATTCCTACAACCTAGCAGTGTTTGTTGATTGTAAATTCTTTGAAAGCAAGGATTAGTTCTTTTATTTATCTATTTTTAGTCCTTGTGGCCCTTACCATAGTGCTTCACACAGACAGTACATATTCATTTATTTAAAAATCTCATTGGAGTGGCTTACCTAAGGATATATCTCATAAGCACACAAATTCAGTATATTTTTTATTTTCTTAGTAAGGCCTGGCATGCTGCAGTCCATGTGGTCGCAAAGAGTTGGACACAACTGAGCGACTGAACTGTTGGTAAACCAGTGCCTAAAATGACAAAGGCAAAGTAAGAAAAGAAAGGACTTCTTTATTTATTTTTTTTTTCAGTGGGTGACAAAACCCACTGAAAAAATAAATTAATTAATTTAAAAAAAATTAAAAAAAAAAAAGAAAGGACTTCTTTCAGGGATTAATACAAACTACTTGGCCTATCTGACTGTTACACTGTCCAATGTTCTCTGAAAAGAACCACATTCCAGGAGGACACAACTGTCTTTACCTTACTCAAGTCTTTCTATTAGCCTTTCCCTGAAATGCTTTCACCAGAAACTCAACAATAATCGATTGTATGAGGATTTCAGCTAGAGTACAACTGCTTTAAGGCTAATGCAATCTAGACAGCATTCATGGGCTCAGCATTTATCCAGACATTCCATGATCTTATAGCATTTATCCAGACATTCCATGATCTTATATATGCCTTGCCCTAGGTACTGTGTTAATTGCAGAGGATATGGACTCAGGTGAGACCTGAATGCTGTCCTCAAGCTGCTTAGAATGCAGTAGGGCACACCATCAATAGTGCAGTGTCCAAAGTAAGCACAAGTGCTCAGAGAGAGCATACACTACTGTCTTGATAACAAAAAGACACCAACTCCCTCTATTCAGCACTCCCCACCTGGCAGGAAGAAGAACTAGTTTCCACTCTCAGCCTTT
Source organism: Cervus canadensis (assembly GCF_019320065.1). Taxonomy (NCBI): domain Eukaryota; kingdom Metazoa; phylum Chordata; class Mammalia; order Artiodactyla; family Cervidae; genus Cervus; species Cervus canadensis. The sequence goes on along the minus strand of NC_057387.1, from coordinate 77,961,106 downwards.
TTTTGTTGCTGTTATTTATTGATTTATTTTTGGCTGCCCTGGGTCTTCCTTGCTTTGCAAGGGCTTCTCATTGTGGTTCTCAGCCCTTTTTGAGAGGCCTGGAGGAAGTGATAACCTGGAGGAAGTCTAAAGGAGACTACCGGATGGAAGGGTTCCTTGCTCACATTTCCTCCCTTCAAACTACCTTTCCCCTTACTTAAAAAGGAGACAGAGTAGGAAAGAATGTTGAAAGATGAAGAGGGAGATTTTTTTAATTGAAAGTAACTGTTCTTGAAAGTATGTGAGTATAGCTGGGGAGAATATTGCTGGTATGAGGAACCACGTCAGAGTCCATTACCATGAACAGCCTCTAATTCTTTTGACCCCCTACACTGAGAATATCAACAGCTCTGTGGAAGAGCCCAAGCAATAAAGCACAAACTCCTTAGATTGCATTAAACACCTCTGTACTCTGGCTTCAGAGACTAGAAACTGCTAGTTTCTTCTGATATCCATTTTCCCCTTCTTCTATCAGCAATAAAAATTTTAGCTGGAAACACAGTTGCCCAGACAAAAAAATTATTTCCAAGTTTCCTTTACAGCTAGATGTGGCCAGGTGACTAAATTCGGGCCAATAGGACGCAAGTGAAAATGTCAGGAGGAAGCTTCTGGGAACCTAAAGAGACAGTAGATGCTTACCTCATCCTGCCCACTGGAACACGCCATACCAATCCTGGATTATCTACCTCCAGATTTTTAACTAAAATGGAAATTATTTTCTATCCTATTTCGGCCAATAGATTCAGCCACTATTTGAACATCCTGTATTCTGCAACCTCCCTTTCCCCCAGCTCTGCCCATAGAGGCCTTCTATCAGCCAGGCAATGTGCTAAATCTCTAAATACCTCGTCTTATTTCAAGCCTCACAAATACCCTGTTAGGTAGCTGCTATTATTATTTCCATTTTACAGAGGAAGAAACTGAGACTTATAAAGATGAATTTACTCCAGAGACTATGCTTGTAATCTCTGTAACAGCACTGTCCAGTAGAACTTTCCACAGGAATGGAAATGCTTTATATCTGAGTTGTCTAATACAGTAGCCACTATCTGTATATGGCTGTGGAGCACTTGAAATATGGCTAGTACAATTTAAATTTCATTAAATTTTAATTAATTAAATTTTGATAGCCACTTGTGGGTAATGGCTACAGTGTTGAATGCTACAGATCTCAAGATTCCATACTGAAGCTTTAGAAAACAGCAGCACCATGCCTTGAATTGATCAGGTGCTCGATAGATGTTTGCTTTAGTACTTTGAGTTGGATTGAGGTGAACATCAACCACACTAGACATAAACTATGTAGATGGAAAAAAAAACTGAGAAACGGAGAAACTTCAACAAATTCAGGGACAATATGAAAAATGATGAAGTGGAAGTGACAACAACAACAAAACACTCAAGCTCAGCATCAGCAGCAGGAGAACCCTCAACTCATCTTGTCCTTGGTCAAGTGGAGTCTGGAAGAGGTATGTCAAGATGGGCAATGATAGCATATATAAACCCAGTTTAATAAAAGCTGGGCTGGCATCCGTTTATAAAAACCTCCAGAGGACACTGAGGTTTCTCACACTGTCTATTAAGAAACTGTCTGTAAAAGGTTGGGATGGGTCTCACTAGGCTGGAAAGAATAAGTCCAGATCACTCTATTTAACAACCATTCATCATAAATTCCATTTTTCATTTGGTAGGGAAATGACAGAAACTTACTCACTCCTGGTTACAGCAGTTCAGAGCAAAAAAAAAGAAAAGAAAAGAAAACCTTCTAGTTATACTGTTAGACCAAACTCTAAATTTTAGGCCCCTTTGGAATTTTTCACTCTTGCTTTTACCCCACTGAGGTGGAGCACCAAAGAATGCAGTCAGGGACCCACACTGTTAAGTGAGTTCCTCTCAGCCTGGCCATTCTGGGTGTGACCTTTCACTAGGTCCCTGGCATAAGGCAGCATGTCATCTCTTGGAGCAAAGCCAGAATGTAAGATGAAAAGCCACATGCGGAGGATGACGCAAGGGAAATAATCATGACTTTCATACTGAGAGCCAGAAAGAAACTTGAGGTCTTAGGCACACTGGTACCTAAGCCTGGGGGTTTTACTCAGCATAAAACTCCTTTAACATTTTATTTTGTAGGGCTTCCAGCCACAGAACAGTAAGTATACTAGCAGTGGAACTTTGGGTGTGCCACTCTGCACTACCCAGAGGGGGTCCAGATGGCGCTGTCCTGGGTTTCCATAATAACTTAAAGGGAAACATTCACAATGTCCAGAGCCCTTGATGTCCTACAGATGAAGTGGAAGGATGTCCTCAAATTCCAAGCAGCAGGAACCCACTTAGGTGGCACCAACCATGACTTCCAAATGGAACAGTGCATCTACTAAAGGAAAAGGGATGATGTCTACATTCTAGATCTGAAGGGGGCCTGGGAGAGGCTTCTGCAAATGGCTTGTGCTATTGTTACCATTTAAAAACCAAGGGATCAGTGTCACATCCTTCAGGAACACAGGCCAGAGGGCTGTGCTGAAGTCTGCTGTGACCACTGCAACCACTCCTCCTGCTGCCCGCTTCACTCCCAGAACCTTCACTAATCAGACCCTGGCAGCTTCCAGGGGCTGCTTCTTCTGGCGGCCACTGATCCCAGGGCTGACAACCAGCCTCTCATGGAGGTGTTGTGTGTTAACCCACCGACCACTGTGCCCTGTACACAGACTCTCGTCTGTGGCCTGTGGACACTGACATCCTTGCAGCAAGAAGGAAGCTCACTCAGTGGGTCTGAGGAGATGGATGTTGCCCAGTAAGTTCTGCATGCATGTGGTACCATCCTGGGTACACACCTGTTGAAGGTCATGCCTCACCTCTGCTTCTACAGAGGGGCTGGAGAGATGGAAAAGAATGAGCAGGATGTGCTGAGAAGGCCACAAGGAGGAATGTGAGGGTGAATGGAACACTCCAGCTCCCAAGTTCACGGCAACTTCACCTGAGGTTGCAGACGGGTCTGAAAGTGCACGCACCGCTACGCCTGCCTAGCGGGTCCTGCAGAAGACGGGAGAACTCAGCCACCACCGTGGACTGGTCTGCAGCTCCCACTGCTCAGGTGACTGAACGGGTAGGAACAACCATTGAGTGGTCCTAAGCTGCCCTTCTCCAGGCTCTTACACAGAAAAGAAATAAGGTGGGTAGAAAATAAACATTAGTTTCTTTCAAAACAAGACAAAACAATTTTGGTTGTAATGTGTTTGTATTAGGCAACTAACAGGCCCATTCAGTCCAGCAAACATTGTTTTAGTTCCTACTATGCGAAGGTAATGCTAAATGCTAAGAGCACAAATACGAATACAGTGACACATAACATAAGCTTTGGGGCACTCTGTAGCAATGTCTTACGGAGAACAAATATTTTGAAAATCACTGCCATGCCTTACATATACTACTTCAGGTAAGTCTCAAAAGCCTCTATAAGATTGATATGATTACTCCTGTTTTTTCAAGTGAAGAGGTTGAAGTTCAAAGTGATTAAACAATCTGCTTGTTTGCACAACTGGTAATTACCACACCCCAGATCCATATCCAGGCCTACCCAAATCCAAAATGTATGTCCTTCTCACCAGGCTTCTTGCTTCCCCCGTCCCTTCCAAACACAACAGCAAGACAGTATACTCAAAGATTAGCCCCCCAAATAATATCAGATATCTTCAGGACCTGTAACAGCATGGCCTTTCACAGGCTGGAGTAACTACTACAAATAATACCCAATCACGTATCATATTTGATCTCCAGCGTCACAATTATCCTATAAGACAAGTTAATATTATCATGCCCATTTGACAAATAAAGAAACTAAGTCTCAGGGAAATTAATTGAGTTGGTCAAAACCATACAACTACTAAAGGAAAGAATCAGCGTCAGAACCCAACAGGGACTTTACCTTCTAAGTCAATACTCTTTCAACTAACCACTCTACCTTGAAAAACAAAGATTCTGAAATCAGAGTAAACTTTGGATTTAATATTAGACCCAATCCTCTTTGGGGAGGGTGGGAGGACTTTCTTATTTGATTACCTAGCAGAAGGCAACGGGTCTGGAAGCAGAAAACCACTAAGACATGCCTAAGAAATAATGAACCAACCAGATTCCAAGATAAAAGGAAAGCTCCACAAGTATCGGGAGGGCACCAAAGACCCCCTGTAAATCAGATATGACTAACACTACTGAGAATGGGGAGAAGCACAGAAAATTGGAGCTGAAAAAAAAATCTGATTTTGAATCCTAACTTTGTTGCTTACTATTTATGTAATTTTAAGCAAGTTTTTCCAACTTCTTTGGACTTCATTACTGTTTTTGCATCTGCCAAAGTAGATTATTGAATTTGCAAATGTAAAGTGCTTTGCAAAAAGAATCGCCAGTTTTAAGAAGCTACAAATGCCAGAACCTGAACTAGAGCTGGAAGTTGTGGGGAGATTGGGAAAAGATTACATGTAAAACCCCCTTAACACTAACAAGAACCATGAGATCATTTTTAATAGTATCCCTTTTTACAGAGAAGGAAACTGAGGTCTGGAAAAGTGAAGTACTTTGGCCAAGGTCACACAGCCAGTAAGTGTTGGAGCTATAACTTGAAACCAGGAGCCTGACTCTAGAGACCACACTTTTGCTCTCTGCTCGGTAAAGCCAGGGAATAGCAGCAGGAGCAGGACAGGAACTCTTATGGAAGCTGACACTCAAATTAAAGCTAAGAAGCCTGGAGAAAAATGACTAGCCTGGAGCAATGAGGGTCAAAGAAAGCACTGGGCCACAAACAAACAAAGAGGCAGCAACTTGAGGTTACAAATACCACTGAATAAAAAACAAGTGGTCAGAGGACTCAGCTGATAAGAAACAGAAGAATCCAAGGGAAAAACAGAAAAGACAGGAAAAGAAAAATACTAATAGACAAAAATGGAGATCTCATTACCAAGTTGTTAATAGGGAAGGAATTATAATTGGGAACAGGGATGTGCTACATGAAAGAGAACTTCTTTTATTACCAAGGAGCAATGCTGCTTCTGCAGCTTTAAAACTAATAAAACTAAAAGCACGAACACATACGACAAAACAAAAAAAAGTCAACAGATCTAGTTGGAAGAACAGGGTAGAGAGGTCAAAAACCAAACAATCAGCTTGGCACAGTAGAGAATCCAAACAAAGTGCACCTACGGGATCAGAATCCAGGGAGACACAGACTAGAAGGGCAGAGCTGGAAGGGAGGGGCCTGAGACTACAGCTAGCTTCCACCCCTGCTTCATTTTTTAAGCGCGGGAAACTGAGGCCCAGAGTGGGAAGTGTAATGAGTCCAGGGTCACATCATTCATTGCAACACAGCACAGACACAAACTTGGCCCCCAGGTTATAGGCAGTTCAGATTCTACAGATAAATACAAAAGACAGGCTGAGATGGAGGAGCAGGTGCCAAAGAGAACACATTTCCTGACAACAGTCACTAAAAAAACAAGTCTAGATATAGGGCAAACAATCATATGCCTTTGTGGGTGTGCAGAATCCTTGTGGTCTTCTTTGTAGAATAAGGGAATCTTTGGGGGAAAGTGGAAGGATACCTGAGCAGAGAAATCAAGATTTTGTGAACAAGTAATCAGAGCTGATGATAAAAAGTGACTACCTTTTCTGTAATAAACATCCATGAGACCTCAGGTGAGTCATTTAATCTCCCTCAACCTCAGTTTCTCCATCATTTGGATTATCTCGCCAAATAAGGTTGTTGTTACAGAATCAGGATTTCTCAATGTATTTGGCAAAATTCTCGAGGACGGGGTTTGGGGAGTTACATTAATACCTGTGTTTTGGAAACACTGCATTCTCCGCCTGCCACCTTGGAGACTCAAGATGCACATGAAATGAGCATTTCCTCCCTGGTAGAGTAAAAAGATAATAGTGTTTTTCTAGAATAGCTGAAAGCATTGAGATAATGCATGTTAGGCATCTAGTTCCATATCCGCGAGCATGCCTGCTCAGTCGCTTCAGTCATGGCTGACTCTTTGCAACCCTGTGGACTGTAGCCCGCCACGCTCCTCTCTCTGTCTATGGGGTTCTCCAGGCAAGAATACTGGAGTGGGTTGCCATGCCCTCACCCAGGGAATTTTCCCAACCCAGGGATCGAATCCGCATCTCTTATGTCTTCTGCATTGGCAGGAGGAATCTTTGCCACTAGCGCCCCTGGGAAGCCCTTCCATACCTGACACATCACCAGCGCTCTATAAAAAAGAATTATTAATATAACTTAAATTTTTTTTACTATATTAAGGCTAGGAAAAACAGGTATAAACATCCAATAGGACTCTTTATGCTGTCAGCAACCAAAAACTCAACTCAAACCAAATTGAGCAAAAAGTAAAATTAGCTCACACAACTGAAGACTTTTCTGGGTTTCATCTAAACTTGACCCAGAGGCACCCATCATTTGCCTCCCACTGTCGGCCTTACTCTCCTCCATATTATGTGCCACAAGGAGGCAATGTGCCATTCAGCAATATCATGCCTACAATTCTCCCAGGTTTTGGTCCAGAGGGAAAAAGTCAGATCTTCCTGGTGACTCCCAACTGAGTTTGGGACTTTGGAACAACTTAGGTCATAGGCACATCCCATATAAGATGTAAAATCATCTTAGAAGTAATGAGTAAGTGAAATATATCATATTGTACATATTGTATATACTGGAAAAACAATGTTATTAGGAATGGCAACTATGTGAGGTGATGAATGTGTTGTTTAACTTGATTGTAGGAAGAATTTCGGAATGTATATGTATATCAAATCCTTTTATGTTGTACAGTTTAAGTATATACAATTTCTCATAAAACTAGGGGAAAATAAAAGCACTAAAATAAAAAATGTTATCAGAAGGATTTAATATTCTGGCCAGGACTGAGTCACAAGAACTATTCCAGGTGAAGACCTACCAACTATATTAGAAAGAGATGGTTCTCTAAAGGACATTTGGGTTGAGCTCAGAAAAAGGAAGAGCAGAAAAAACAAATATCTATTAGACGATAAAATCTTTGTAACAAACTGATAGCAAAACAGCAAATAAGAAAGCAGACATTTTCATATATTATTGAGAGGGCAATTTGGCAAATGCACATTCTTTTTGCCCACCTCCATTCCTAGAAGTTTATCCTGTACATAAATCACATCAGTGTGCAAGGATTTAATTTAGAGGGTGATCATTGAAGTAACAATCCTAACACAGCAAAACACTGTCCATTAATATGAAAGTTGTTAGATTATTACATTCATGGGGAAATATTGCAGTTATGTTTTAATAAGGTAGATATATATGTTCTGATATGGAAGTAAGTCTATGATATGCTGTAAAGGGAACAAATTGCAAGAAAATAGATAAATTTGGTCCTGCTTATGTAGATACATGGGGCTTCCCAGGTGGCTCAGTGGTGAAGAATCTGCCTGTCAAGCAGAAGGTGCAGGTTCGCTCCTTGGTTGGAAAGATCTCCTGGAGAAGGAGATGGCAACCCACTCCAATATTCTTGCCTGGAGAACCCCATGGACAGAAGAGCCTGACAGGCTGCAATCCATGGGGTCACAAAGAGAGTCGGTAAACAGCACACGTAGATATGTAAAAAATATATGGAAGAATATCCAAAAAATTAGTAATACTATTTATTGCTGGGGAAGAAGTACTAGGAAGTTAGGAGTGGCAGGAAGAAGACATTTACTTTTCATTTTGTATCCTGTGGGATTTTAATTTGTTTACCTAAATACACATGATTTTTATTGCTTTAAAAAGTCTAAAAAACACCTGTTCATTTGACTGTTAGCATGACTTGTAGTTTGCACCACTGACTCTACAGGAACAAAAATGTTTGCTTTATATGTGCTGAAGAGATTTATTAAATTACTAAAAAGATTTGTAAATGGAATTTCACCATGAGACTCTACATACTTCCAAAAAATTTACAAGTCTTCTTGTTAAGCAGTATAATATTGTCATGCTAATCTAGCAAATTATCTGGGCTACTGAATCAACTTGGTTCATTTATTTACTTTGTTTATCGGTCAGACCAGCCCATTACAGGAATTTGCCACTATAAATTGGCCCCTGGACTGACTCGTTCAGGCAGGAAGAAACTCCATCAAACCCAATAATTAATCGGGCAGTCCTCCTCCATATGTCGTGATGACTATTCATTAAAGCAATGCATATGGCTCTCACCTACATGTGCTAGCTTTTTGCTTTTATTCATGGTTCAACAAATTTATGAACCTTAGATCCAATGGAACAAAGTAAAATTAGTACAGAAAATATTACAATTAGGTTGACAGTTTAAAATTAGAAAAGAAAAACTGAAACTGAGAAGAGATGTTACCATTAAAAGTAGAACTCATGATACAGGAAACATCTTTTGACGGCCTTCCATGTGCAAGGCACAAGGCTAAACTCTAGAAACACAGAGATATATGTGACATTGTGCATGCCCACAGTCTTCCTTTTTGTTTGAAGAGAAAGCACATGTATTGCAAGAAAAATAAGTAACTATATAAGGTTATCACTGGCCAATGACTATATTTCTATTCGTCAAGATTCCCATTTAAGATGCATAAAACATCTTAGAAGTAATGAGTAAGTGAAATGTATCATACTGTATTTATTATATATACTGTAAGAACTATCATTAAATCTACAGTGTTGTTATGGACTGAATGTCTGTGTTCCCCCAAAATTTGTATGTTCAAATCCTAACACCTAGTGTAACGGTGTTGGTAGACGGGGACTTTGGGAGGTAACAGGTCTTGAGGGTGGAGCACTCATGAATAGGCCTAGGGCCCTTATAAGAAAACACATGAGAGCTTATTCCTGCTCTCTGCTCTTCCCTCCATGTGAGGATACAGTGAAAGCACCAGTCTGAAACCCAGAAGAGGGCCCTTACCAGATTCTAACCATGTTGGCATCCTGACCTCAAACTTCCAGCCTCCAGAACTGAGAAATTTCTGTTGCTTATAAGCCACTCAATCTATATGCCATATAGATTCCACCCCAAACTTATGTAAGTGTATAGCAGTTAACCATATCATTTTACAGAATAAGAAATGAATATTACCAAATTGAATTGACAATGCTTTGGTAACTTAAGTATTAATAATATAATTTCCATATGATTAGTTTTAAAATATACACCAGAAGTACAACCAAAATAATGATTTTGAATTGTCATTGTAAGTGACATAAGATATGACAATAATCATAATTACAATCATAGCTAACACTTGCCTGGTATTTATTATGTGCAAGGTACTATTCTAAGTTACATATAGATATATATTTCATCCTCACAACAAGTCTATGATGCAAGTAATTTCTTATCCCTATTTTATAGATGGGCTTTGTATACTTTACACCTGGGCTTTCCAGGTGGCTCAATGATGAAGAATCCACCTGCCAATGCAGGAGATGCAGGAGATGTGGGTTCAATCTCTGGGTCTGAAAGATCCCCTGGAGAAGGAAATGGCAACCTACTCCAGTACTCTTGCCTGCAAATTCCCATGGACAGAGGAGCCTGGTGGGCTATAGTCCATAGGGTTGCAAAGAGTTGGACATGACAGCACATGTGCACACACACACACATACACACACTCACACACTTTACAGAAGAAAAACTGAGGCGCTGAGAAATTAAATAATTTGCTCAAGGTAAGCATCAGGGCCAGACTTCAAAACTAGGCAGGCTGACTCCAGAGTCCATACCCAAAAACACTATAATGAATGAACAATAGGCATTCTCTGAATAATCATTTTGTTCATATTTTTAAGGAGAAAATAGAAGGTGAAGAATAGTAAAGATATGATTTCTTTACTCTGGAATTCTGCACTTCCTTTGCAGCCTCAAGCCATGCCTTGCACATAATAGACAATTGATAAATACCTGTCTTACGAATTGTTGAGCTCTTGGGATCCATATTCCCACCCACCTTCAAAAGCCCTGACCATGTGACTTTTCCCTAGTAGTCTAGTAGAGAGGGTGGCTCTCTTCCCAGGGTTCCACACAAGAAGCAGAAATAGTGTCCAAGAGAAAGTGTGTAACAGAGCAGAACACAGTCTGAGAACCAGCCCTGACCCCTTTTACTTATATAACCTTGGATAAGTCAGTCCACTCCTCTTGGAAATGAATGTTCACATTTTTCAAATGAGAGTTGGGTCAGATGATTTTCAAACTGTGCTTAGAAGGAAGAAAGAAGGGGAAGCATGTGAATAGGTGCGACCTCTTTGGCTTCAAGGAGAGTAGCTCCCCTTAAACCTGTTTTACATATTAAGTATATGAGATTTTGTTGGAATAAAGGAACTTGAGGCTTTACAAAGTTTGAAGACCACTGGATTTGATCAAATTCTTAAGTACTGTCTCATTTCAGCTATTCTGTCCCTCTTGACTGCACAGGCACGCTCCAATATGTCAGACTATTTGTTCTGACCTGTTCAAAAGACATTTTAACTGAATCTTAGAATTCTTTCCATCATTACAATTCTGGCTCTATTCTTTCAAAAGAGAAATTGATTTTTTCCCTCCACCCACATTTATCAGTCCATTTTGGGGAGCTCTTCTTGCCACATCTTAAATAAGTAAATAGGATAACTGTGGTAATTGCCTGACCTGCAAAAAGTATAGAACTTCAAGGTTAATGTTCTTGGCACAAGATTTTCGCTACAAACAGCAGAATTCCTCTAACCCTTTGCTGAGGCATCGGTTCAATAATAAGAGAAAATCATGCTATGTACTGAATTACTCAAAAGAGAATTATCAGATAGTTGATGGTCTAACCATGGCTAAACTATACTCCAAAAAGAACTAGTCTTAAAGAATTTCAGGAAAGACCTTCACTAGAGACATAGCAGAAGATACAGATATTTAACAACAATAACAATAACTATAAAACAAACTATATATCCAAGAATTGGTACAATCCTACCCTAAATGTTGTGCTAATTGCTTACATTTAATTTTATAATTTAGCACTTCCTTCCACATGAATGAAAATAATTGTTACCATTAAGCCTATTCATTCTCTGAAATTCCTTTAGTCAGTTTTCATTAAGGACTGTCAAACACATACATCATTTAGGGACTTTTAAATCTAAATTTTATTGAAGATATATTACATATGGTTTAATATTTCAGTTCAGCGATGGCCATCAGCAATAAGCATTACTCCAAGAGTGGGATTAATTAAATATTCTAGCAAACACAGTGATCCAAATAGCAAAGAAAAATTCTGGGCACTGAGCCCAGATTCCCCACCCTCTCTTATGGTGTGTCTCATGTCTCCCTCAGATAAACAAGACAACCAACAAATCTTTCATCATTATTATTGAATTTGTAGATGTGCAATAAATGATCAAATTCCTCTTCCAGGTTGGCTACGAACTGCTCTATAAAAAGGTATTTTCAAAACTGAGGAGAAATATAGTTGTCAGAAATAAAATATAACTTTCCACGATAACCGGCAGTTTTCTTCTAACCTGAGTTTACCACTCCTCCAATGACTGGTGGGAAATGCTGCTATTCTATAATTATGAATCTGTCTTTGTTATGCTATGAAGTTTTAAAATATTTCAACTTTGTATATTATAGAGAATATGAATCACAGCTCCACAGAAACCAAGAGATTCAGAGCAAACTCATGTTCTGGTCCCTCAGAGATTACTTGTTTTGTGTTCATCACTTGAGGCTGATAATAGTCTAATTTTGAATCTTAACTTTACATCTGAACTACTTGGTGTTCCTTATGTTCATCTATTTTAACACTGAGGTGGTGGGAGGAGCTTCAGGAAGAATATTCATAAAGGGGCTTATTCATCAAACTTTCCTGGTTCCTCTTCTTCATTTCCTCTCAGTTCCCAGCAGCAGCTACTTACTAACAAAATAGGAACATCTAGCCCAATCAAACATGACCTAGCAACAACATTTCCTGTCATCATCAAATCTGCAGTTTGGGAGTGCAAGGTACCTTAAGTCTTCTATCAAAGCACTCTCTTGGTTCAATGAGGAAGCTGTTAAGAAGGCAAAATCTTTGAAGCTAGAGCAGCTAATGAAAGAAAAATATCTTTCCAATAAATTTGTCAGGTGGTTATGGTCTTAAGTAAGTCACTTCTGTGGACTTCAGAATCTTCACCTTTAAAATGAGGATAATATTTCCCCGGGTTGTGAAGCTAGAACAATAACATGTAAAGAACTTTGTACAGAGTGTGCCATAAATGGTAGCTGGTTTTATCATTATTATTATCATTATTAGAAATATAATAGAGGAAACAATCACTTAGAGAAAGGAATCAGCCCAAGAACATTCAGTGAATAGACTTCATTGAGTACCTGAATAGAGTTGTGAATATAAAAATGTGTAAGACCCCCATCTCTGCCTTCTATCTAGGAACTCACACTCAGTAAGAAAGCAAACAAATTCTATTACCAAATGCTCCCTTCACTCCATTTGGATGCAAATCTAGAAAGGAAGAGGTAAACTGAGACCCACATCAACTATTTCTTAGGTGAAAAACCTCCCTATGTGGTCAGTGGCTAAAGATACCCTAACTCAGTGCGGCATCTCCAACCTGCCTCCCCTCCATAATCAAGAAATCCTTATTTACACATGAAATTGATAACTACTGTACTCAATATACTGTAATGACCTTCTTGGGAAAAGAATAAAAAAAAAAAGTGGATAAATGTATTTATATCAAATGCACAACTGATTCACTTTGCTGTCCACCTGAATCTAGTACAACATTGTAAATCAACTATATTCCAATTAAAAAAAAACACAAACAAAAAAAGAAAGAAAACAATTTCAACTCCCCTCATTTTAGAGATAAGAAAGAAGAAAAAGTTCCTTTTCTCTAATCTTTTCCCAAGTACTCTTTAACAGACTATTAGCACAGTCTTTTAATACAGCACAATGGTATCTTGTTTTAAAGCAATTCTTTAAAGATATTCTTAATGTTTTATATAGCTATATTTTTGCTCATTAAATGTAGAAAACTTAAAAACTACTGATAAGCCATAAAGTTAACATATTTTAGATGTATCTTTAAAGAGATAAATGATCACTCCTTTTTAAAGTATCAAAAAGGGGATAGAAAAACTCAGAAGAAATTACAATGTATCTTAATTGCTACATTTTGTTTCTGATTTCACATCTATTATTAAATAGGTAACAGGACAAAATAAAGTCACAAAACAAAGAAGAGACTATTGAGAAATCCTTAACAGTGGTATTTCCCTCCTTTGAATGGAGAATTCACACTATTGCTTTGGTATATTGCTGTACAGTTAACTAAAAACACTTTAACCTACGCTAACGAGACTAATCTAACTAGCTAACTTAATCTTCCCCAAATCCTGTGAGGTATGAATTGCTAAAATCATTTTAGAGAGGAGGAAATTGAGACACAGCTGTCATAATCTAGATTAAAACAAGATCAAAAACCCTCATCCTAGTTTAATTACTCTTGTAAATCTTGACCACTAAGCTACACTGAACATATATTAAAATGTTTTTCCACCCTCACCTAGATTGTCCTCTATTTTCTCTGAGTCTGTGACACTTCAATTCTCCTAGGGGTCTAATACTGAACCTTTTATTTGAAAGATGCCCTCGGGCAATATGTTTATTCAATAATCCATGCAACGTAATATAATATCACTTTTTCAAGTATGGCTATGACTTTTACATAGACTAGATCGATAAAGAGAGATGGAGAATGATACTTTGCATTTGTTTAGCAGTCTTTCAAAGTGCTTTCATATATATTATTCAGAGAGGGAGAATGGAATTTAAGAGAAGAAAGGATGTTAGAGATTCTCAAATTCAGTGTTTCCTCATCTTCTTTGGGTCACTTGCCCATTTGAGAATCCGATAAAAGCTACAGACCTCATACCTAGGAAGATATACACACAAATTTGCATAGTTTCAAGAGGATTCTTGGAACACCCCCAGGTTAAGAACTGTCTAATTTGCAACTCACATTTTACCAACACAGAAGCTACTATTTATCATGAAAGCATCCGCAGCAGGAGGTAAAGTAAGGATTATTATCCACATTTTCCAGATCTGGAAATAAAGGTCAAGAGAAGTTGCAAGACTTGCCCGTAGTCTTAAGGCTAGTTAATAACAATAGCAGAACCCAGGACTCTGGGCTAGTCTAGTTTTGTTTTTAACTGACGTATATTTAACATACAATATTATATCAGTTCTATATGCATCAGTCATTCTTCTAGATCACACTGACTATGTACTGTATTACCATAAAATTCCTTCACCATAAGAAAGCCTTTTACAGTCAACAGTTTATTTTACTTTCCATATCACACACAAATCTTAATCTCCAGTGAAAAAGATCCAAATACAAAATTTGTTCTATGCACAATAGTAACTAATTACTCACAGATCTCCAAAAGGTTTTAGTTATCACTAACACATTAAATGTTTAAATCTGGAAATTAGAATTGTAAACAACTCTGTAACTTCTGCATTGGTCAACTAAATACCAATCTAGTCAACTTCCCCTTTTAGCAGCAAATGAACATAGTGGAATACAAGCAAAGAAGGCAAAATGTTAGCACTTGTCTTGAAAGAGTATGAGAAAATACTATTAGTAAATTAGAATTGTTGATAAGTTCATTATAAACTATTAATAAATATTTACTGAATGAATAAATGAATTACTAATAAATATTACAGAGTTTTTCAAGTATTTTTGCTTTCACTTTCAAAAATTATATTTAAACTAAGAATACATTCAATTATAGTACTTTTCACTTAAGAGCTAAGTTAAATCAGCAACAGCATATTCAATACTAAACTATACATAAAAACATATATTTTTAAAATGTTTATTCAGATTTTATCAAAACAGCCTATGTTGTTAAGACAGTGTTCTGATGAATTTTATTATAATTTATATATTCTCCCATAGCAATAAATATACATAAAATATTTATTGAGAAGAAAATATCTTAGATATGCCAAGGATACCATAGCATTTATGATGAATGCTAAATTTTTTAAAGAAAATGGTTTTTTATTAACATTTAATTTAATGTCACTTAGGAGCATGCTGTCTTGCACACTCAAGATATCTATTCCTGAGGAGCCGTCTTTGTTTATAAGCCAAAAGCCTCCATAATACAGGCTGGGGTGCTGAGCATTCTGGTTTTTAGGAAGAATTCAAGATGTTATGTTTTAATTTTGCTTATTTATGCTGGCTTTCATATACTTCAAGTCTGAATTTTAATGTTTCATTATCATAGTTCTATCATAACTAGATAGAATAAGAATTTTCTACAAAACAAATGCTTAATACAGCAATAAACCTGTTGGAGGAATAAATTAGCAGGCAAGTTATGCTTTTAGGATATCACACCACAGAAAATGTATTGTAGCCACTCTACCTAGTGATTAGGTTTATATTGCAATGTGACTCATAAGACTCACTGTGCTGAATAAAAATTTAAGCAATTAGTAATCTTATTTCTTAGGAAGAACTGCCTGCTATCGTATATCAACACAGATCTTGCTCAATTAAAATTGCTCACAGTCAGCAAAAATAATTTCTGCACTGTAATGAAATAATGAAATAATTATATGCAAGGGAGGACTTGTGATCTTTTTAATTATTCTATTCTTCATTTTTAAAAGGGCTATTTGAAAACGTACTCATAATTGATTGCTATAAATCAGTCAAATGCATTCTAAGGATCATAAATATTCTAACTTTTAAAAGACAAAGAAATGCTAAATGTTCAATGGAATACTTCAATATTCAGAAAATTTAATCTGGGGGGAAAGGATAGACTGCTCTTTGGAAAATAAAAAAGTAAATTTGTTGTCCCGTGAAAAATGAAATATCTTGAATGTCAGTAACAGAAATGGAATTAACAAGAGATCTTTTTATTGTTTTTTAAGGTCATTAGGCTGTGAATTCTATAATTATGGAAATTGTCAGTCCAGTTCTGTAAGAATGTTTGCTCCCATCCATAAGGTAGTGGAATGTTCAATCAGTCTCTCTCGTGGGAAAGTTAGGTCATAACTGTAAGTGTACCAGCAAAATTGAATTAAGCAAAGAGATTTCATTAGTATTTATAGCCAGAAGGCATCTGTAAAAGTACAGGGCAAAGAAGTTATGTGGAAGTCAAAGGAGAGAAAAAAAATGGGTTTCTAGTGACAAAGGCGAATCTGAAAGAGATATAAGTGTATAATGAATAAGAGCTATTGAACGCTACTGCAAAGAGGGAGTTGCAAAGATGTCAAATATTGATTTTCTTGTGTATGCCTTTGGACTACATATGTAATTGTTTGGATTTGCTGTCTTCATGGTACAACAATATTTGTTGTTGAAGGTTAAAAAGCATGATGTGAAATAAATTAAAAATAAGAAACATGTTGGAGAATTGTAATAATCCTCTACTCAGTATCTCATTAAGATATTTCTATAATTTCTTACAAAAGAACACTTTTCATGAACAAAAATGTTCTATATTTCTATATTTTTCAAACAGAACACACAATCCTTACTATTAATTATGTTATTAAAAATTATTTGACTTGCAATATCACTTTAAATTAGACTAGGTTTTCTACTTCTTTATTTTATTGAATGCATATTCTTAAACCATATCTCTAATTCCAAAAATACAGTTAAACCATACTTTATTTTTCAGTATGATTTCAATTAATCCAATTAAAGCTAAAGTGACAATAAAAATCTAATGTTGTCCCCTTAAAAAGAAATACTTCCTATAGCATTTTCCTTTTCACTGCTAAAACTCTAGAAAGAAAACTTTCATTTTTAAGTCTATGTAAGCATATAAATTTAATAACAAATTGCAATCTCAAGTGATCAAATTAACAACCAACCTAGTATGGTCCTTAGATAAACAAAATATTTTTGTTTTCAGAGGTTACTTGCCCTTTGAATATTCAAGTCTTAACAAAGAATATTAACTATCCTAATGCTCTTTGTACATAACAGACTTGTTTCTTTTATCTGATTTGATTATTTATTAGGCTCTTGAATCATATTTATTAACATTACCTTGTTCTCCTTTCTAATTCAGGTTGTTTAGAAACAATAGCAAAACTCTCCAGGTGGATTTTATTGCACTTAAAACCACAATGACCACAAACTGAAAAAAGGAAGAAAGAAAAAAAAGTATGAGATGTTTTGAGCATTAGAGGTGGACAGGTGTACAAATAAAGACCAGTATAACACTTGGCAGAAGTCTATCACTTTACCCGTGCAGAAAATACTAGCTAGGAAAACTGCAGAGAAAACAGTTTCTGCAGCACAAGTTTCTGATTTTGTTTTTAATGTCTCACTTTTAACGTTAGTAAATATTTAATAGCAAAGTAAAACAGAGTGACAACGTTGAGTCTATGTGAAATCCAAGGCACTCTTTTTCTAGTGTTTTGGAAGCATGTAGGACACCAGGAAGATAATTCAGCAGCAACGGCAGCCCCTCACGGAGGTAAATACTTGTTAGGAACAAAACATAGTTCAATTCTACTCTTCTTTTCAAAAAGGTTGCTTGTGGAATATCCATCATAAAGTCATTTCTGTTTCTTAAGAGCTATTAGTGCCTGGCCCCTTGGCTTCATTAAGACACTCTTTTTCAATACATTCTTTTATTTTAGACTTCATCCCACTTCTCAGTGACACAGTCCACACTGCAATTTCTCACCTCCCGAGGGAGATGTTAGCCACTCCCCCCAATGACTGGCATGCAAGGACAAGGTAGCAATGGAGAGCAAGGCGGATTTGTTGGCATGAAGTCAAAAGCATTTCTTAAACCCCAGAGGTTAAAAGGGAGTTTGGCCAAGCCTCTAAGACAGAGTGCTATATCATTCAGCTGACACTAACATTACCAAGCTTCCCATTAAGAGGGCATGGGTCTCCCACCCGTCAATCTCACCCAGTGTTTCGAGGGAACTAAAGAAGCCAGAAGTTTTGAGAGTCCCTGCCACCAGATTCCAGTGTTGCCCAAGCAAGCATTAAGAGATTATAGTAATAATAAGTATGCTTACACCAAATAAAAGGTTTCATTAATCAAACCATATCGAGATAAACCTGTCACTGGACAGAGGAGACCAGAAATCAAATGCTGTGAAAGTTCTGACAGATTGTTAAATAGAAACCCTTTAAATAGAATTTAATTTACTGTGATATTATAGATATTTATGCATCAATAGGCAAGTGCAGATTGAGTTCAGAGGTCGGCTCTGGTATTTGAAAAATAAAAGCACAGGATGAAACAAAAGGGGACAGTTACCTTTGTCTGAAATTAGGGTTCATTAGACTAAATGGGAAGGTTCCAACTGATTCATGTAAGGAACTGAAGCACAGCATGTGATGTGGTGGGCAATATTGGATAACAGGCAAATCCAATTAAGGGATCTTCATTCTGTTAAAGACTTGTCTACAAACTTAAAAAAAAAGAAAAAAGAAAACCCAAAGGCCAGCCAGAGAACAGCCCAGGTGCTAGCTAGTCTTTAGTGGTCCTCTTTTACACTGCAGTAGATGAATATATTTCCTTCATTGCCTCATGGTTAGAAATGCTGGATTTGGGAGTCAGACAGAACTGAATTCAAATCACAGCTCTGCTACTTACTAACTACGTGACTTTTGGCAAATGACCTCACTTGAGGCTCAGTATCCTAGTCAGTAAAACAGAGGTAATACCAGTACTAACTTCATGGGGCTGCTGTAAGGATTGGAAATGCATTTATTTAGCACGGTGGCTAGCAGTGCTCAGCAAACCATAGTTATTAATTCTTCCTTTCCCTCTCTTTTGTTTATCTCCTTCTTCACTTCTTCCAGCCCAGGTCTTTATGTCTTTTGCCTCCTCTTTCTTTTGCCTTCTCTCTCCCTCTGCCCTCCCCCATCAGGTTCCACGGCACCCACCACCAGCACCTCCAGGCACTGTGCAGCCCCTGGGATCGAAGGGCCTGCTGACCTCTGGTTTGCAGGCAGAGTTCAAAATGAAGTTATAAAAGGTCTTTTCATTCTTACTGCCTCATTCATGAAAGACTGTTGGAAGTTCCCTTGGATTTAGAATGTCTGAAACTTGCTTGTTCAAACTGACAGAATTAAGTTCCAGATCCTACCAAATTGATCCACAGGTGCAATCTTTCCTTCCAGGGCAATCAGCACTTTGCCATAAATTTCTTTCGGACCAGTAGCTAAAATAATCATGACGGATCACTAAGATTTATTTAATGAATTGTTTTAGAATCCCACATCCTAAATATTTTATTATTACAGCTTGACATCATGTGGTTCAGTCTTCTAATTCATGCTAATTCATGTTTTCAATACTTGCATACTTCCTGGGTTTTGTTTTTGTACTTCAAGATTTCTTTTTCTTAGCGTCTCTGTTTCATTCCATTTATCCCGTTTGAAAGAAAAAGGAAGTCTCTTTTTAAGTTCTTTTGAAAAAGAGGTTTGAATAATATCTCAGTGAAAACCAGTTGTAGAACTCACTCAAAAAATGGGCAGAAGACCTAAAGAAACTTGTCCCCAAAGAAGACAAACAGATGGCCGATAGGCACATGGAAAGATGTTCAACATCATTAATTATTAGAGAAATGCAAATCAAAACTACAGTGAGATATCATCTTATATCAGCAGAATGGCTATCATCAAAAAATCTACAAACAACAAATGCTGGAGAGGGTGTGGAAAGAAGAGGGTGTGGAAATATTCCCACACTGTTGATGGGAATGTAAATTGGTATAGCCACTATGGTGAACAGTATGGAGGTTCCTTAAAAAACTAAAAATAGAGCTACTATATAACCCTGCAATCCCACTCCTGGGCATATATCCAGAGAAAAATATGATCTGAAGGATACATACATCCCAAAGTTCACAGCAGCACTGTTTACAATAGCCAAAACATGGAAGCAACTTAAGCACCCATCGACAGAGGAATGGATAAAGAAGATGTGGTACATACATAAAATGGAGTATTATTCAGTCATTAAAAAATGAAAATGCCATTTGCGGCAACATGGATGGACCTACAGAGTGTCATAATGAGTGAAGTAAGTCAGACAGAGAAGGGGAAGTACCATATCACATCCCATATATGTGGAATCTGAAAAGAAATGATACAACTGAACTTACTTACAAAACAGAAACAGACTCACAGACTTAGAGAATGACCTTATGGTTGCCAGGGGGAAGGATGGGGGAAGGGATAGTTAGGGCATTTGGGATGGACATGTACACACTGCTATATTTAAAATGGATAACCAACAAGGACCTACTGGGTCCTACAGGGAACTCTGCTCAGTGTTAAGTGGCAGCCTGGATGGGAGGGGAGTATGGGGAGAATGGATACATGTATATGAATGGCCGAGTCCCTTCACTGTTCACCAGAAACTATCACAACATTGTTTGTTAACTGGCTATACAATAATAAAAATTAAAAGTTTAAAAAAATAAAGGTTGAAGAAAGGGTCTCTGTAAAAAAAACAGAGATCTCGCCAATGTATGAAAATTAATAAGCAGGCAGCATATAATCTTATTACCCCTTCCAAGTGTCAAGAAAACTGCCAAAATGGATTCAAAGTGCTACATAGTAGCTATGCAACTTTGCGGAAGTCATTCGTCCTCCACACTGAGGTAGGTGCTCCTCCTCCACACTCTGCATATTTCCTGTGAATACCTGTAGCAGAACTCTTCCTTCACTACTAAAATCACCTGCCCCATCACTAACCTATAAACCATTCATGGGCAGAGATGTCTTGTTTATTTTTGTATTCCCTGGCCAGCACTGGTGATCTTGATAAACTTTTGCTGAATTGATCAAAAATATTCATATCTAGGCCTGAGTTAAAGGATCCATTGAACCCTCTCCAAGTTGATTAACAGAAGGAAGTACTAATGACCTGTGTGTAAAAATAAAATGACTCAGACTCCTTGAGATGATTTCATATTAAAACAATAGCATTCCAACCTAAATGCCCATTGACAGATGAATGGATAAAGAAGATGTGGAATATACATACATACACACACACAATGGAATATTACTCAGCCATAAAAAGAATAAAATAATGCCATTTGCAACAACATGGATGAACCTAGAGATTATCATACTAAGTGAAGTAAGTCAGACAAAAACAAATATATTACATATAGATCAAATCTTAAAAATGATACAAATGAACTTATTTGCAAAACAGAAATAGACTCAGACATAAAAAACAAACCTACAGTTACCAGAGGGGAAGGTAGGGAGGAATAATTTAGGAATTTGGGGTTGACAGATACACACTATTATATATAAAATTAAAAAAAGGACCCACTGTATAGCACAAGGAACTATATTTACTATTTTGTAATAACCTATAATGGAAAAGAATCTGAAGAATATATACTAATACACACTTATGTATGTATGTATAACTGAATCACTTTCCTATACACTTGAAACATTGTAAATCACCTATACTTCAAGTAAAAATAAACAAAAATAAGAAAACACAATAGCGCTCAGTAAACTTCTCCTTAAATAAAAATTTCCTCAAACATCTCTCTCTCTTTTGAATTTGTTGGTGTCATTTTGAGTTTAGTCTTTACTTGTATTTTGATAGAGCTGTATTTTAAAGAAAAGTGGAAAGAGAAAAAAAGTGTGTTCCAATCCTTAGCTACCACCACTCCCTCCGATTACTAAATCATTTAATTTTTCCATTCTTCAGTTACCTATTTAATAAAATAAAATTGCTAAATATAGGTCAAGTATTGATTTCCTTTTGCTCCTAAGTGTCAAATAAAAACATAACAAAAGCATCTTATAATAAAAATATCTACATCTATTGCTATTATAATTGACTTTAAACTGAAAATGTTCAACTTTTGTTCTATAAATTATATTAGCTACTTATTGCTGTGTAACAAATATTCCCCCAAATTTAGCAGCTTAAAACAAGCGTATATTTTTCCACATGGTTTCTGGGATCAGAAGTCAGTGTGGTTCAGGTGGGTGGTTCTGGCTCAGGGTCTCTCGTGAGGTTTCAGTCAAGCAGTCAGCTAGTGCTAGTCACCTGAACGGTTGACCAGACCTGGAGCATCCTTCTAAGATGGTTCACTCACACGGGGATTGGCAGAAGACCTCAACTACTTCCTCCCTGGTTGTTGGTAGAAAGCCTCAGTTCCTTGCCACATGGAACTATTAATATTTCAGGACTGTGCTAACATCCTCATAACCTAGCAGCTGGCTTCCTCAGAGTGAGGGATACAAAGAGTACAAGGCAGAAGCCACAATGTCTGAGACGGCCTCAGAAGTGACATAACATTATGTCTGCCATATTCTAATGGTCACACAGACAAACGCTAATGCAGCGTGGGAGGGCATATACAAAAGTCATGACTGCCAGGAGTTAAGGGACCACTGGGGACCATCTTGGATCCTGGCTAAAACAGCAATAAAAATGAATATTGAGGACTTCTCAGGCAAGTGGTTATAAATCTTCCTGCCAATGCAGGGGACATATATTTAATCTCTGGTATGGGAAGATTCCACATGCCACCGGGCAAGTAAGCCCATGTGCCACAGCTACTGAGCCCAAGTGCCCTAGAGCCTGTGCTCTGCAAAAAGAGAAGCCATCACGATGAGAATCCTGCAGGTTCTCTAGTTATGGAACTAGAGAAAGCCCGCGAGCAGCAACAAAGACCCAGTGCAGCCAGAAATAAATAAATAGTTTTAAAAATGAGTATTCACATTAATGGAGGAAGGAAGAAATGATTCTTGGTTGTTTTGTTGTTGTTGTTCAGTCGCTCAGTCTGTCTGACTCTGCGACCCCACGGACTGCAGCATACTAGGCTTTCCGGTCCTTCACCAACTCCTGGAGTTTGCTCAAACTCATGTCCATTGAGTCAGTGATGCCATCCAACCATCTCGTCCTCTGTAGTCCCCTTCTCCTCCCGCCTTCTATCTTTCCCAGGCTCGGGGTCTCTTCCAATGAGTCAGCTCTCCTCATGAGAAGGCCAAAGTATTGGAGCTTCAGCTTCAGCCTTAGTCCTTCCAAAGGATATTCAGGCCTGATTTCCTTTAGGATGGACTGGTTTGATCTCCTTGCAATCCAAGGGACTCTCTTACAGTCAAAGAGTCTTCTCCAACACCACAGTTCAAAAGCATCAAAGATTTGATGCTCAGCCTTCTTCATGGTCCACCTTCCACATCCATATATGACCACTGGAAAAACTATAGCTTTCACTATATGGACCTTTGTTGGCTAAGTAATGTCTCTGCTTTTTAATATGCTGTCTAGGTTGGTCACAGCTTTTCTTCCAAGGAGCAAGCATCTTTCTATTTCATGGCTGCAGTCACCATATGCAGTGATTTTGGAGCCCCCAATATAAAGTCTGTCACTGTTTCCATTGTTTACCCATCTATTTGCCATGAAGTGATGAGACCAGATGCCATGATCTTAGTTTTTTGAACTTTTTGTTTTAAGCCAGCTTTTTCACTCTCCTCTTTCACTTCCATCAAGAGGCTCTTTAGTTCCCCTTTGCTTTCTGCCATAAGGATGGTGCCATATGCATATCTGAGGTTATTGATATTTCTCCCAGCAATCTTGATTCCACCTTGTGCTTCATCCAGTCCAGCGTTTCTCATGATGTACTCTGCATATAAGTTAAATAATCAGGGTGACAATACACAGCCTTGACGTACTCCTTTTCCTACTTGGAACCAGTCCATTGTTCTATGTCTGGTTCTAACTGCTGCTTCTTGACCTGCGTACAGGTTTCTCAGGAGGCAGGTAAGGTGGTCTGGCATTCCCATCTCCTGAAGAATTTTCCACAGCTTAGTGTGATCCACACAGTCAAAGGCTTTAGTGTTGTCAATGAAGCAGATGCTTTTTCTGGAACTCTCTTGCTTTTTCTATGATCCAATGGATGTTGGCAATTTGATCTCTGGTTCCTCTGCCTTTTCTAAAACCAGCTTGAACAGCTGGAAGTTCACGGTTCACATACTGTTGAAGCCTGGCTTGGAGAAGTTTGAGCATTTCTTTGCTAGTGTGTGAGATGAGTGCAATTGCATGGCAGTTTGAACATTCTTTGGCATTGCCTTTCTTTGGGATTGCAATGAAAACTGACCTTTTCCAGTCCTGTGGCCACTGCTGAGTTTTCCACATTTGCTGGCCTATTGTGTACAGCACTTTCACAGCATCATCTTTTAGGATTTGAAATAGGTCAACTGGAATTCCATCACCTCCACTAGCTTTGTTCATAGTGATGCTTCCTAAGGCCCACTTGACTTCACATTCCAGGATGTCTGGCTTGAGGTAAGTGATCACACCATCGTGGTTATCTGGGTCATGAACATCTTTTATGTATAGTTCTTCTGTGTATTCTTGCCACCTGTTATTAATATCTTCTGCTTCTGTTAGTTCCATACCATTTCTGTCCTTTATTGTGCCCATCTTTGCATGAAAATTTCTCTTGGTATCTTTAACTTTCTTGAAGAGATCTCCAGTCTTTCTCCTGTTGTTTTCCTCTATTTCTTTGCATTGTTCACTTAGGAAGTCTTTCTTATTCCTCCATGCTATTTTTTGGAACTCTGCATTCAGATAGGTATATCTTTCCTTTTCTCCTTTACCTTTCACTTTTCTTCTTTTCTCAACTATTTGTAAGGCCTCCTCAGACAACCATTTTGCCTTTTTTCATTTCTTTTTTGGGGGGATTTTTTTGATCACGGCCTCCTGTACAATGTTACGAATCTCCATCCATAGTTCTTCAGGTACTCTATCAGATCTAATTCCTTGAATCTATTTGTCGCTTCCACTGTATAATCATAAGGGATTTGATTTAGGTAATACTGAATGGCCTAGTGGTTTTCCCTACTTTCTTCAATTTAAGTCTGAATTTTGCAATAAGGAGTTCATGATCTGAGCAACAGTCAGCTCTCAGTCTTGTTTTTGCTGATTGTATAGCGCTTCTCCATCTTTGGCTGCAAAGAATATAATCAATCTGATTTCTGTGTTGGCCATCTGGTGATGTCCATGTGTAGAGTCATCTTTTTATTGTTGGAAGAAGGTTGTTTGCTATGTCCAGTGCAATCTCTTGGCAAAAGAGAAGGGAAGAAATGATTCTTAGTTGTTTAGAGGGTGAAGAGCCAGAGTTCAAATAACTTCCTCAGAACTGAGATTAAACTCTACTAAACCACTGGAAATAATGAATAAAGTAAGTGGATGAACTTGGGGTTCTGACTCCTTATTCAAGTTTTAATTCCTCTATCAAAACAACTCACCAAAAGTAAATTCACTTTGCCAACTTCACCTATAACTGCAGCTCTTGAGGTTGAGCGAAAATCATATTTCTCATACACAATAACCAACATCAAGAACCAAGACAAAAATGAACCCCTTTAGATATAGGAGCTAACAGACATGGACTAGATATTCTGTGGGAAGCACTTAATTTTTATGCCAATTCTCTTCAACACCTTAGCTGGTTACAAAGATGATATGAAACTAGAAACTTTGATTGTCAGCTGAAGAGTACAAAAGTCTGAAACCTGTGGATTTTACAAATCCTTCTCCAAACAAACAAGAATTCTCCCCCTCCCTCAAAAGATAATTTTCCCTAGATCCTATTTCTATATCCTGCCGGGTAAAAAGAAAACTGGAAATTGAGACCTGGGTTCCAGGTACAGCTCTGCTATTAACTTGCTGTGTGATCTCTAATAAGTCACTTGACATCTCTGCTCTTCAACTTTAAAGAGCCAGAAATGGATTTTTTTTTTTAAAAAAAAGTCTTACAGAGCTAAAATAAATCCTATAGTTCCGATTCATTTGTGCTTTCAGATGACCAGCTTGCTTATCCTTATCTACTGTCAATAATGACTCTAACTGCATTGATTTCCTACTACACTGTGTCAGAAAGCAATAGGAAAATGGCTGCATCAGAATTCATATTAGGCCTTTATCCATCCCTCTCCCTCCACAAAAATACTGCTGGAAAATGCTCTACGATATTCACTGTGGGAAACTCAGCAGAAATGAAAATACTCAGCTAGTAAGGTAGAACTATTCTGTGACCAGTGGAACCAAACTGGAGCTAAATTTAGGTGCATGGGTATAAAAACCAATTTTTAAAAAATGGTTTTAACCAAAAAATGATGGCTTGTAGAAAGACAGGAAGATGTCTTTCCCCAACGGATTCACTCTTCACGGAGTTTGGCAGCTTGATGAAAAGCAAAAGAGTATGATTCCAAGGCAGGAGAGGAAATGATCTGCTCATCAGCTGGTAACCAGTTCTCCTCCGAGGAGCTACAGACACAGCTAAGTCAGGCCAGAAGTTACAAACGTTCCTGGATTCCCACAAGAAAGAGTGTAGAGAAAGAAAGAACTCTCACGTATTCATCCTAGACAAATCTGAAGTCGAAAGGGAAGCCCTTTAATAATTTCCAAAGAAAGAATGGAAGAGAAGTAAGAAAATGAGGGAAAGAATAAAAGTAGAAAATATAAGGGTAGAGAAAGAGAGAGACGCAGGAAAACGCAAGGATGAAAGAGAAGAGAGCAAAAAAAAGAAAAATTGTCCAGGACTAGACACTCATCAAGGGAGCCCTGATGGTCTTGTTCAATAAAGACCCTCTACCACCTAGCCCAGGGCCTGGTACAGAGCAGGTGCTCTGTAGATGCTGAATGAGTGAAACGAAGATAAAGCAACAAAGAACAGTTTGGGGAAAGGTAGGATATTCATTGGCTTTGAACTGTGTGCTTACTCCATCCAAAAATCTCACAATTGAACAAATAGGTATGAGCAGGAGAGAGAAGGTAAACAGATTAGTACAAACCTATTTCCCCTCTGGAGAAAAAAGAAAAAGAATGAACGCACATGTTCTACTGCTACATACTTTGTCACTGTTTCCAATTTTCTTCCATATTTTAATAATCTGTATCAGTTAAGTACCTCCTAAGTATTTTAGGATCTCGTGTTTTAAAAAAAGAAAAAAGAATAACATTTTTATTCATATATCAGTTCAAAAAAGCCTAATGGTTCTTAAAAAAAAAGTGCTTTACTTGAACATAGATACCACACCATCTTTTTTAGAGCTCTACCAATATTTCAGCATTAAAATCAATAAAATTATCAAGAAAAAGCAACTGAGTAAAATAAAGAGCATTTAAATGTTTTATAGGATTTTTATCCTTCTGCAGAGTAAGTTGTTTACAAATGTGGTTCTTTTGTTTAAATGCAGACACAAGATCAAATTACACTGCAGTCTGAATCCTCAGTTCATTCCCTTCCACAGATTATTTTAGATCTTGATCTAACACAACTATCCCTTCAGGACCAGTTGGATGGCCATAGTAATTGCTCAGTGACCACAGTTGTTGCAACTTTGACACAGGAGTGACCATGGTTCTAGGTCAGCTTTCATTTCACTGAGAAATGAAGACACGTTAACAGAAGTGAGACTACACACATACAGAATGACAAACACAGTATCTGTTACAGAGAGGAAACGGAAAGGATAGTATCTATTTAAGATCTCATGAAGACTCAGATTAAAAATATTATTATCTTTTTCTTCCATCATTCCTCTTTTAAGAACATGAAAAAGGTCACTTCCACACAGCATTTAATCAGATATGCCTTTCTTTTCAAAGAATTATATTCCTAAGTGGAAATAATCAAACCAAAGAGCCTATTAATAACCCACGCAATGTTCCTCAAAAGTGTACATTTTTATGGGAAATAAATATTTTAGAACAAGACTGAGAGATTAATTTTTCTCAATAAAATGAATTTCAAATTATCTAATTTTATGTCAGCTTAATGTAAGCATTTTTAATACGGAAACTCTAAACATGTTTATAATATAAGCCACCTTCTGAGGAAATGAAATGCAACTGTAAAATGAAAAAATATATATATGTCGATTGAATCAGGCATCAAATGTCTATAAATACTGTTCCATGACTACCAACATGCTGAGTAAAATAAATATGAGGTGAGACACTCAAAGGATATATAATACAAAATAACATATATTTAAGCAATAAGTTTTGTACATTCCTTTTTTATCAAAAAAAGAACTTAAATGATCCATAACATTCTAAGAGGGGGCCAAAATATTAATTTTTAAATTCATTTTATTAATTTTTCTTATGCAGATTTGCATTCTTATCTAGAATTTCTCAGCCAGTATTGGTGTTGCTATAGAGTTGTACAGTCATGTCTGACTCTTTGCTACCGCATGGAATGCAGCACACCAGGCCTCTCTGGCCTCACCATCTCCCAGAATTTGCATCCGTGATACCATCCAGTCATCTCATCCTCTGATGCCCTCTTCTCCTCCTGCCCTCAATCTTTCCCAGCAGCAAGGACTTTTCCAATGAGCCTTCTGTTCACCTCAGATGACCAAAATATTGGTCAGCATTGTTAGTAATTATAGTAACTAACATTTATTGAGCACTTACATATCAGACACTAAGCTAAGTGCTTTATATACTTTATCTCATTTAATTCTAAAAACACTATTAAGTAAATAACTTTCCCCACATTAATGGTAAGGAAACTGAGACTTCTGAGAACACAATAATCTAAGATAACCAAAAGTAACTGCCCAGTACAAAGACACAAAAATGCTAAAAGAAATAATATAAACACTATTTTTAAAGCATGGCTGAGAAGGAGGGAAGGAAGGAAGGGAAAATCCCATCTATCCTAGGTGCCCAAAATGAAGAGGTTGATGAATCATACAGTACAGTGAAGTTTTAATTGCCTTGGATGAGAATTAGTCTCAGTAACCTAAAAGCTTAGGTTTTAATATTCATGCAGGAAAAAAGAAATGAGAATGTGGGTGTGCATGAGGAATTGAGAATCTTTAGATAAAGCGAAGACCACCAAATGGCTGCTTTGTCTGGGAAGAGATGAACTATTAATAGAAAAGAAATATTAGTCAGGACAAGGTAACAAAGACACTTGTCCATCTCTTTTGAGCTTTAAGTTTGAGGAAAATCCCTTCCCTTAAATTCAAAATTTCTGGTTTGTGCCTCTTATAAATTTGGGGATAAAATGAATATAATGTGCATGATTTAGGAAGATTCAAACTGAGACATTAACACAATGACTGATGAACCAGCCAATTTGGAAAACTCAGCAGTGGACACGGGACTGGAAAAGGTCAGTTTTCATTCAATCCCAAAGAAAGGCAATGCCAAAGAATCCTCAAAACCACACAATTGCACTCATCTCACATGCTAGTAAAGTAATGTTCAAAATTCTACAAGCCAGGCTTCGACAGTACATGAACTGTGAATTTCCAGATGTTCAAGCTGGTGTTAGAAAAGGCAGAGGAACAAGAGATTAAACTGCCAACATACACTGGATCATTGATAAAGCAAGAGAGTTCCAGAAAAACATCTATTTCTGTTTTATTGACTATGCCAAAGCCTTTGACTGTATGGATCACAACAAACTGTGGAAAATTCTTCAAGAGATGGGAATACCAGACCACCTGACCTGCCACTTGAGAAATCTGTATGCAGGTCAGGAAGCAACAGTTAGAATTGGACATGGAACAACAGCCAGGTTCCAAATAGGGAAAGGAGTATATCAAAGCTGTATATTGTCACCCTACTTATTTAACTTATATGCAGAGTACATTACGAGAAACGCTGGACTGGATGAAGCACAAGCTGGAATCAAGATTGCCAGGAGAAATATCAATAACCTCAGATACGCAGATGACACCACCCTTATGGCAGAAAACAAAGAAGAACTGAAGAGGCTCTTGATGAAAGTGAAAGAGGAGAGTGAAAAAGTTGGCTTAAAACTCAACATTCAGAAAACTATGATCATGGCCTCAGGTTCCATCACTTCATGGCAAATAGATGGGAAAACAGTGGAAACAGTGGCTGACTTTATTTTTTGGGCTCCAAAATCACTGCAGATGGTGACTGCAGCCATGAAATCAAAACACGCTTGCTACTTGGAAGGAAAGTTATGACCAACCTAGATAGCATATTAAAAAGCAGAGATATTACTTTTCTGACAGAAGTCCATCTAGTCAAAGCTATGGTTTTTCCAGTAGTCATGTATGGATGTGAGAGTTGGACTATAAAGAAAGCTGAGCACCGAAGAATTGATGCTTTTGAACTGTGGTGTTGGGGAAGATTCATCAGAGTCCCTTGGACTGCAAGGAGATCATACTAGTCTATCCTAAAGGAAATCAGTCCCGAATATTTATTGGAAGGACTGATGCTGAAGCTGAAACTCCAATATTTTGGTCACCTGATGCAAAGAACTGACTCATTTGAAAAGACCCTAATGCTGGGAAAGTTTGAAGGCAGGAGGAGAAGAGGACGGCAGAGGATGAGATGGTTGGATGGCATCACCGACTCAATGGACATGAGTTTGAGTAAAGTCTGGGAGTTGGTGATGGACAGGGAGGCCTGGCATGCTGCAGTCCATGGGGTCGCAAAGAGTCCGACACAACTGAGCAACTGAATGGAACTGAACTGAGATAAGATTGGTGATCTCTCTGAAGCAACTGGTGGAAGCAAAAGCAAAAAAGCCTCAATAAAGATAATCTCACAACAAAACACATGAGGAAACAATCCACAGTGATCAAGAGTCCACATTTAAGAACTCAAAATAAAACAACATTCTGAAAGAGAATATGGAGAAAGAAATAAAGCCATAAAAAGGAGGTACTATGAAAAATAATACATTGATTATGGAGGAAAATAAAACTATATTTTTTAAAAATGGTAACACTTTTAGAAATGAAAAATTAAACTCTTTAAAGTTAAAACTCAAGGCATGAGTTGAATGAAAGATTAAGCTAGTTGAATAAAAGAATTAATGAACTGGAAGATAGATCTGAGGAATAAAGCACAAGAGCTAAAAACTGGGAAAATGTAAAAAGAACTAAAGAGACATGCAAGATAAAATAAAAAGCTCCAACATATCTCTGATAAGAGTTCCACAAGAAGGGACAGAGTAGAATAGGAGAAAGGCAATATTCAAAAGATTATGACTACTGAAATAGTGCAGCCACTTTGGAAAATAGTTTAGCAGTTTTGCAAAATGTTAAGAATAGTTACCATATGTCCACACAAAAACTTGTACATGAATATCCATAGCAGTTTTATTCATTATAGGTAAAGAGTAGAAACAACCCAAATGCCTTCAGCTAATGAGTGAAGAAAATGTATTATATTCATAGATGGGAATATTATTTGTCCACAAAAAGGAATGAAGTTCTGATACATGTTACAACATGAATGAACCTTTAAAACATTATGCAATGTGAAAGAAGTCAACCCAAAATGCCACATACTATATGACTCCAATTATAAGGAATATCTAGAATAGGCATGTAGGTGAATCTACAGAGACAGAAAGTAAACTCGTGGATGCCAAGGGCTTGGGAGAGAAAGCAATGGAAAGTGATTGCTAATGGATATGGGGTTTCATTTCCAGGCAATAAAAATGTTCTGAGCTTTGAAAGTGTTGATGGTTGCACAACTTTGTGGACATACTACAAATCAGTGAATTATGTGTACACTTTAAATGGGTGAATTTTTTGGTAGATGAATTATATCTCAATTTTTTAATAACTTAAAAAATATAGTAACCAAGGGGCTTCCCTGGCAATCCAATGGTTAATTCTGCTTCCTCTGCAGGGAACCCTGCAGAGGGCACGGGTTTGATCCTTGGCGGGGGAACCAAGATCCAACATGCCATGAGGCATGGTCAAAAAAATAGAAGAAAAAACATAGTAGCCAAGAATTTTCAGAATTGATGCACTCAAGACACAATGAATCTCAAAAAGGATAAATGACATTAAAGATACAATTACCAGAGTATAAGAAACCACAGAACACTGAAAATAAACAGAAATATCTTCAGAATAGCCAAAAAGAAACATTAATTATTCATTGAGGAACAATAATTAAGCTGAAAACAGACTTCTCAACAGCATAAGCAGAAGTGAGAAGAAATTGAATAATATATTCAAAACATCAAGGAAAAAATCTATGAATCATAATTCTATCAATATAATCAATTAAATTATTATATTTAAATGAGAACATAGTAGAGATATTATCATTAGACAGAGACTTTGTCAAAAAATTTTAAATAAATCCTCATTTGATACATATTACTGAAAATCAAATCCAAAACTTTAAGAGAAATTTAAAGAAACAGTGAAGGACAAAGAAGTTGGTAAATGTATGGATAACAGTAAAGAAGAACTGATGATATAAAACAAAAATAATATTTTTAATTTACAATCAAAGCGGAACAAAAATATATGACAATATCATGTGTCATGCAAGAGAATGACTAAAGTTAAATTGTTCTATGGTCCCTTCATTATTTGAAAGAAAGTTAAGGGTATTGACAAATATTGACATTATTAAGTCAAATATGCATGTTTAAATTTTACGTGTGTGCCAGAATGAGAAAAAAAATCAACCAATCAAAATCAACTCAGAACTAACACATATGTTAGAATTACTAGATAAGAACATTAAAAGAGTTACTATAACTACATTTCATATATTCAAAAGGCTAGAGAAAATGTTTAACATGTTAAGTAAAGACATTAAAGGTACTAATAAAAAATCAAATGAAACTACTAGAGATTAAAAAACTGTATAATATTTTAAATGAAAAATGTTTTAGATGAGAATAACATCAGATTTGGCATTGTTGAAGAAAACGCCAGTAAACTGGAAGACATAGCAATAGAAATTATCCAAAAAATAAACATAGAAAAAACATTTGAAAGACAGAGGGTGAGAGAGAGGGAAGAAAGGAAGGAAGGAAAGAAGGAAGGAAATAATATCAATAAGTTGTGCAATAACCTCAAGGGATCTAGTATATTTGTACCTGGAATTCCAAAAAAAATAGATAGAAAAAATATTTGAAGAAATAATGGCTAAAAATTTTCAAATTTGATGAAAATCATAAGCCCACAGATTCAAGAACTTCAGCAAACCCTAAGCACATAAAAATTAACTATGCCAAGGCACATTATAATAAATTACTCAAAATCAGTGATAAAGAGAAAAATATTAAAAGCAGCTAGAGAAAAAAAGTCACCTTACTTAGAGGATAAAGATAAAAATAACTGCATTTTCTCATCACAACAAATGTAATCAAGAAGCCGTCAAAATAACATCTACAAAGTATTGAAATAAAAAACTATCAAACTACTAATCTAGGAAGAGGGAAAATATCTTTCAGAAATGAAGGTGAATATTCAGAATAGCCAAAAGGTGGAAACAATCTAAATGGCCACCAATGGATGAATGAATAAACAAAATATACTATATCCATACAATGGAATACTATTCTACCATAAAAAGAAATAATAAACTGATACATGCTGGAATATAGATGAAACTTGAAAACATTACGCTAAGTGAAAAAAGCCAGTAACAAAAGACTACCTGTTACATGATCTCAGTCATATTAAGGTCTAGAATAGGGAAACATATAGAGACAGAAAGCAGTGTAGGGTTTACTTAGGACTTGGGGAGGGGGGAGACAAAGGGGTGAGAAGTGATAGCTAAAGAATATCAGGTTTCAGGTATTCTCTGGTGGCCTAGTGGGTAGGATTCCGAGCTCTCACTCCCAAGGTTTCGGTTCAATACCTGGTCAGGAAAGTATTGAACTGACCACGCTGCTTGGCATGGTCAAGCAGCATGGCATAGCATAGCATGCCATAGCATAGCATGGCATAGCCAAAAAAGAATACCAGGTTTCTCTTCAGGTGATGAAAATATTCTACAATTGACTATGGTAATAGTTGCACATAATTGTGAAGATACTAAAAACTGTTGAATTGTACACTTCAAATGAGTGAATCATATGTGAATTAGTCCTCGAAAAAGCTGTTTTGGGGGATTTTCCTATTGGTCCAGTGGCTTAGACTCTGCATTCCCAATTCAAGAGGGTCTGGTTTCAGTCCGTGGTCAGGGAACTGCATCCCACATGCTGCAACTAAGAGTTCTCACCCTGCAACTAAAAAGATCCTGCATGCTGCAACAAAGACTGAAGATCCCATATACTGCAATTAAGACCAGACACAGACAAATGATTTTTTTTTAAGTTGTTTTCTTAAAAAAATACTTCAAAAATAGAAAACCTGAATGTATTCATCATCAGCAGAGCTGCACCACTAGAAATGTTAAAGAAATGCCCTTCATAGAAAAGGAAAATGATTCCAGATAGAAATATGGACCTACTCAAAAAAAAAAAAAAAAAAAGAGCACCAGAAATGATAACTATGTGAGAAAATATGTTTTTTCTTATTTAAATCTCATTAAAATATAAATAAAAGTAATAACAATACAGTAGGAGGGTATATAGCATGTAAAATACATGACATCAGCACAAAGGCTGGGAAGGGGACAATGGAAATATATTTGGATATTAATATAAGGTAGTTATATTAATATGAATATAACTTGAATGTAAACTGTTGTAAATTAAAGATGAACACTATGCATTCTAAATCAAACACTAACATAACAAAGAAAATTAGAACTAATAAAGCAATAAAGAAGATAAAATAAGATCATAAGAAAACACCAATTCAATAAAAAGCAGCAAAGGAGGAAAAGAAGAAGAAAGGAAGAACAAACAAATAATAAGATGACAGATTTAAACCTAATCATTACAAATAATCACATTAAATGTAAATGGTATAACAACTCCCAATTAAAAGGCATGGGTTACCAAATTGGGTAAAAAACAAACCCAACTATATGCTGCCTACAAAAAAAACCCCACTTTGAATATAAAGATACAAATAGGTTAAAAGTATAAGAATGGGAAAGGAATACTGTTTTAAATAAATGAGATCATACCATTAAAAAAAAAAAAAAGAATGGGAAAGGTTATTCTATGCTAATATTAATGAAAAGCTGGAAGTGCTATCAAAGTAAATTTCAGAACAAATACTATCACCAGGAATATAAAAAGTTATTTCATAAAGATAAAAGGGTCAACTCATTAAGAGGGTAAAAATCTTAAGTTTATAAACTTAATAATTAAGCATCAAAATATATGAAGAAAAACCTGATTGAACTGTAAGAAGTAAATAAGTCTACAATCTTTATCAGAGATTTCAATTTCCTTCTACCCAAACTGATCAAATAACTAGAAAGAAAATTAGCAAATATATAGAAGACTTGAAAAACTGTCAACCAACCTAATGTAATTAATATTTATATTAATAAAACACTCCACCCAACAACAACAGAATACACACTGTTTTCAAGTGTACCATAGAACATTTACTATGATAGAGACCATATTCTGAGCAATAAAATAAGTTTTCTTATGTTTAAAAATATTCAAGTCATACAGAGTGAGCACAATGAAATTAAACTAGCAATCAATAACAAGGACATGCAGAAAATCTCCAACTGTTGGGGAACTAAACTTCTATTAATAAATAACCCATGGGTCAAAGAAGATATAAAAAAAAATACAAACTGTTTTCAACTATATAAAACTGAAAATACAGCATATCAAAATTTGTGGGATGTAGATAAAGCCATACTCAAAGGAAAGTTTACAGCACTAAAACATCTCTATTAGGGGAAAAAAGAAAGATTTCAAACCAATGACTTCAGCCAAAAAAAAAAAATTAAACTGAAAATAAGAAAAAAAAGGAAGTAATAAAGATCTAAACAAGAACCAATACAAAAAATCAATGAAATCAAATGATGAGAAAAATCAGTAAAACTGATATATTGCTAGCCAGATTGATCAGGAAAATTTAAGAGTATAAAATGAATTGATTAGAAAGGTGCATATCAACCCAGGAGCTTCCCTGGTGGCTCAGTAGTAAAGAATCTGCATGCCAATGAGATGAGGGTTCAATCTCTGGGCCAGGAAGATCCCCTGGAGAAGGAAGTGGCAACCCACTCCAGTATTCTTTTCTGGGAAATCCCAGAGAAGCCTGGCAGACCACAGTCCATGGGGTCACAAAAGTCGGACACTACTTAGCAACTAAACCAACCATATCAACCCAGATAAACCTCACAAATGTAAAGCATAATGTAGAGGGGAAAAAGTAAGTTGCAAGAGAATATATACAGTATGACTCTGCTTAAGTTCACAAACATGTAAAATGTGTATATGTATGTGTGATATACATAAAGTATTTTTAAAAGAGCAAAGTGAATATGGTTTTAAAAATTCAGGATTGTAATTATCTCTGTCAAAGATGGTAGGAAATGGTTTACTGAAGGCTTCAATTGAGTTGTTGACAGTCTTTTTTTTTAATCTGTGTGATGGTTATATGGGTGTTCATTTCATTATTTTTTATAACATATGTACATTATATATATATTTTTTGTATGTGTGAAATATTTTACAATAAAAATTTCAATAAAATATATAGATACCAAGTAAAGGAGAACTGAATGTATAACTTTCAAAACAACAGAAAGGAAAGAAAAAGAATACAAAAAATGTAAGCAAAGTAATAGAGTGCAGAAAAAGAGTAAGGCAAGGAGAAGGAACAAGGAAAAGCTAAGATAACTATAAAGCATGAGAGGAGACAATAACAATAAATATACAAAATTGCAATTAATATAAGTCAACTAAATTTGCCAGTAAAAAACTGAAATTCATATTGAGTTAATAAAATAAAAAACTTTGCATGTGTATTTATAAAAGAATCACCTAAAACATAAAACAATATAATATCATAGAAAGGTTGAAAGTAAAGGAGTGGGAAAGTTATTCCCATTCAAATTCTTACCAAAGGAAAG
Organism: Cervus canadensis; assembly: GCF_019320065.1. Classification (NCBI taxonomy): domain Eukaryota; kingdom Metazoa; phylum Chordata; class Mammalia; order Artiodactyla; family Cervidae; genus Cervus; species Cervus canadensis. The sequence goes on along the minus strand of NC_057387.1, from coordinate 77,924,252 downwards.
TTGATGTAGACAATTAATATTAGTTAAGATAAACTTTAAAGCAAATATGCATAGGTACAAAAGAGAATCACTACATAATGAAAAGATAAATTCACCAAGAAGCTCCAACAGTTCTGAATTTAGCCACATCTAAAATCACGGCCTGCCACTACAATATTGTAAAGTAACTAGCCTCCAACTAATAAAAATAAATGGAAAAAAAAATAAAGGGGCTCTCAAGAGTCTTCACCAGCAAAAAAATAAAAAATTAAATTAAATTAAATTAAAAAATCACGGTCTTAAAATATAGAAAGCAAACATGCAGAGAAGTACTTCCAACTCTACTGTTATGTTATTAAATTCTAACTTACTTCTCCCAGCAATGATACAGATATGTGTAGATACAGATGTTCTGAACAACACAGTTTAAATACTTGGGTTAATGATAGAACTCTGAATACTCTTTCTTTTCAAGTACATATGGAATATTTAATATAAATATTAATACATACATACATACCAGGCACTAAAAGAGCAAATTCTAATACAGAAGAATCTGATGCTACTGAGATGAAGAAACTGAAATTTCACTGAGTTTATAAGTAATATCCCCCAGAACATACACTTAGGTAGTACATGGTTGACTTCATGGTCTCTAACAATAACCATTACATTATATCATTTATATTCAATGTTTAATTAAAGATTAAAAAACTGTATGCCCCATAAGATAGTACATTTATTCCTTCTACATTATCAATGACACACTTGTCTCTGAGTAGGTATTCCTAACAATAGAAACATTCTATTTTACAAGAAAGCCATAATTTGAAATATGGGTAATATTAATGGATTGTATAAGCATGTTAGAAAAAAATACACACCAACAAATAAGTCAGAGAAATAAAATTATGGGAAGGTAGATTAGGGTCACATCAAAGATAGTTTATTCATTAGACAAAGGTAGAGTACAAAAGATTATTAGGGAAGTGTCATGTTTTAGAAAAAGTACATGATTCATATAAGAAAGAGGGATCCTTTCAAAATATTGCTTGTAAACTACATCACAAAGTATCGAAATTGACTCGCACTTATTTTTGAGATGTCTATCTCAAGAACTAGCATGGCAGTGTAGAGATATGTATATTTACATATATGTAAATATATGTTGCTACTCCCTATTCCTGTGTTATGACATTGATTGAAGTATTTCTTTTTGTAGGATCTTGGATTTGGTCTCAGAATCTTTCTGAACACAATTCTACCAAATGTTGAACCTAGTACTGTAACAAAGAACAAGATTAGGAATTAATGTCTAACACCAGCTCTATCACCTACTTAGCTGTGATCATATACAAGGTGCTTTGCACCCCTAAGCCTTGATTATAAAATGAGACTGATGATATTTGCCTTACAGGATTATATAAAATAATGCAATCGGTATGTGTCCCAAATAGCCATTTAATAAATGTTATTCTTTCTTTTTTCCATATTGCTATTGAAACTAGTACATACTATGGGCCTGGCATTTTCATATTGTCTTCAACAACCATAAATATATCCCAATTTAAAGAACTCATGGCATGCAGATATCTTGTGTGTGTGTGTGTGTGTGTGTGTGTGTGTGCCTAGTCATTCAGTCCTGTCTGACCCTTTGCAACCCCATGGACTGTAGCCTGCCAGGCTCCTCTGTCCATGGAATTTTCCTGGCAAGAATACTGGAGAAGGTTGCCATTTCCTACTCCAAGGGCTCTTCCAGACCCAAGCATCGAACCCATGTCTCTTGCATCTCCTGCATTGGCAAGCGGATTCTTTACCACTGGGCCACAGGATAGTATACCAAGTATACATCTCCTTCAAGTGTCCATGCAAATGATCCTTTAAGGCCAACCCAGACAACCCTGTTTAAAATTACGCCTATGACCCCCGCCCCGGCACTCCTAATTCCTTTACCCTTTTCCTCTTCTCTTTAACACTTATTTCTTACTAAGGTAATGTACCAACAGTACATTGGTTGTACTTTTATTGTCTTGATAGAAAGTAAGCGCCACTAGAATTGTTGTTGTTCAGTCACTATGTTGTGTCTGATTCTTTGTGACCCCATGGACTGTAGCCCACCAGGCTCCTCTGTCCATGGTATTTTCCAGGCAAGAATACTAGAGTGGGTTGCCAGTTCTTCTTCCAGGGGATCTTTCCAACCCAGGGATCAAACCAGTGTCTCTTGTGGCTCCTGCATTGGCAGGCAGATTTTTTTTTTAACCACTGAGCCACCTAGGAAGACCACCTGCCCTATAACAAGTACTTTTAAAAGATTTTTTGAATTATTACTCTCAAAACATAATACACATTTAGGATGAAATTTACATTAACAATAGTGAAAATAAATCCATATTTCAAAAACTCTTTCTTGATAAAAAGTTCTTTGGCTAATTTCTTTGGCCAATATCTTGTCAGTTCTAATTAGATTATCAATGCATTGCTTTTATTTTGCAATGTGCTGAAAAAGAACTCTAACCGGATCATAATTATTTTTACCTTGTAATATGGCTAAGAAAGACCTCTACTAGGAGGAAGGAAAGTTATTACTATCATTTTATCATTAATAATATCTTCCAAGTTTCTTTGCAGGAATCTTTTCATGCTTAAATTATATGTACAACTTGTCAGGTGATTTAAAATAATTTAACTATGTAATATAATCTATAAATTTCACTTAACCCAACAAATGCCAGCTGCAATCACCTCACAGTAAACTGGAAGCAAACAAAAAACCAAAGTCCCTGGAAACCCTCTGTATCGTACAATTCCAACTCTCACCTCTCAGAATCCTTCATCTCCCTGCGTTACACTTTCCTCCACTTAGGAGACTACTATTCTAAATCACCAAAGCAAAAGAAACAATAAATTATATATTGTTGTCCTCAATGTTGGCAAAAACAGCAAATCTGGGTACCTTCCCCATTCTACAACACAGACTATTATTTGATTTTTAATGTCAGAGTAAAGGTTAATTGCATGACTATCTTGTTTAGTCCCGGTAGCCCTGGTGGCTTTAATTCCTGAGATAGGTGTGCAAACTAAATCGGTCTATATGTAGTTGTTTTAGCACAGCCCCTGTGGAGATGCTTATTAAGTTGGCAATTGTTCTCTTCAAACCCGCTGAAGTCACTTCACCCCTTAGGTAACAGGTGTCTTCTGATACCTCTCCTACAGCTATCAATTCTGCAAGACTTCAATGATTTTATAATGCTCTTGACAACTTCCAGTGATATCTCAGTTGGTAAAGAATTCACCTGCAATGCAGGAGACCCCAGTTCGATTACTGGGTCAGGAAGAAGGGCTAGGCTACCCACTCCAGTATTCTTGGACTTTCCTTGTGGCTCAGCTGGTAAAGAATGCACCTGCAATGAGGGAGACCTCGGTTGGAAAAACCCCTGGAGAAGGGAAAGGCTACCCAGTCCAGTATTCTGGCCTGGGGAATTCCATGGACTGTATAGTCCATGGGGTCCCAAAGAGTTGGACACGACTGAATGACGTTCACTTTCACTTCCTGACAATCTCATGAGGCTCCGCCAATCCTTAAAAACCTCTGGCTTTTCCTTACTCTCTTAAAGTCACCCTTCACTTGAAGACAACCTCAGTTTAATTCAGTCCAGTTGCTCAGTTGTTTCTGACTATTTGAGACCCCACGAACTGCAGCACGCCAGGCCTCCCTGTCCATCACCAACTCCTGGACTTTACACAGACTCATGTCCATTGAGTCCGTGATGCCATCCAACCATCTCATCCTCTGTTGTGCCCTTCTCCTCCTGCCCCCAATCCCTCCCAGCATCAGGGTCTTTTCCAATGAGTTATCTCTTTGCATCAGGTGGCCAAGTATTGGAGTTTCAGCTTCAACATCAATCTTTCCAATGAACACCCAGGACTGATCTCCTTTAGGATGGACTGGTTGGATCTCCTTGCAGTCCAAGGGACTCTCAAGAGTCTTCTCCAACACCACAGTTCAAAAGCATCAATTCTTCAGTGCTCAGCTTTCTTTACAGTCCAATTCTCACATCCATACATGACCGCTGGAAAAACCATAGCCTTGACTAGGTAAAGCATTACCTAGTCAACAGAAGAGTCAACAGAAGAGTCCAAAATGCAGTACTTGGATGCAATCTCAAAAACGACAGAATGATCTCTGTTTGTTTATAAGGCAAACCATTCAATATCACAGTAATCCAAGCCTATGCCCTGACCAGTAATGCTGAAGAAGCTGAAATTGAACGGTTCTGTGAAGACCTACAAGACCTCTAGAACTAACACCCCAAAAAGATGTCCTTTTCATTATAGGGGACTGGAATGCAGAAGTAGGAAGTCAAGAAACACCTGGAGTAACTGGCAAATTTGGCCTTGGAGTACAGAATGAAGCAGGGCAAAGGCTAATAGCATTATGCCAAGAGAAGACAACCTTAAGCTGCCTTAAAAATTCGTTTTCATACCCAGTATGATACCCTCCCTTTGTGACTTATTAACAAAATACTATTCACGTATATCTTTTCTCTGCTATGATGGATTTGCCAGAACACAGGATAAACAGCAGAGGGAGACCACAATAAGTACACCCATTGCAAAACACACTCAACTCAGGACAGCAGGATAAAGAGCTCCAAGAATCAGAGCAGGTGACCAGAGTTCAAATATCTCCCAAGTTCAGTAGCCAAGAGTGTGTAATGGCTCACAGAACTTGGGGGTGGGGACCGGGGGTATGGAGTTAAATCCCAGTAAGGTGCATTATATTCACATGGAAAATATTTCTGAGATAGAGAAAAGCAGTGCTACGTAAAACTGTTCTCTTTCCAGAGGCGTGTTGTCTCTCTGAGAGTTCATCTTGGCAGATTATATGTTTATTTTCAAATATTCAAGACATTTTTAGAATTCTGTTTGAAAAGGCCTTTGCAGACTAAAGCACATTCTTTCCATCATCTTTAAGGATAAGAAATTATCATTATTTGAAGCTAGCTCTTATTTTAGACAATAGCCTCCAAGAGTAAGTTATAGAAAAGTGGATAAACAAGCCAGTACTAAATACAGGTCAAGAATTAGATGTGAGTGTAAAGTGAATGGGACTGATTTTCTTGTCATGGTTATCTATAACATAGCTTATTAATTTTATCACAGTACCCCATAAATGGCTTCCCAGGGAGGGCACTAGTTGTAAAGAATCTGCCTGCCAATGAAGGAGACATAAGAAACTCGGGTTCGATCCCTGGGTCAGGAAGATCCCCTGGAGGAGGGCATGACAAACTCCAGTATCTTTGCCTGGAGAATCCCATGGACAGAGGAGCCTGGCAAGCTACAGTCCATAGGATCGCAAAGAGTCAGACATTACTGAAGTGATGTATACTCAGTAATACATCTGAGCATACACACACCTCATAATTATTTTGGAGTACTTTACAGAAGAGAATTTGAAAATGATATATGGTACCACAAAGGAAACAGAGAACAAAGGGAAAAAAAAAGCATTTAAATTACAATATTCATTATTTACAATGATCAAGAACCATAACCAATAACTCATAACTATCAGCTACTTGACCCATTTTAAGGATCTATCTGGTCTAAGACAATAAGCAAGATTTAAAATATGTATATACACAGGCTCACATATACACATGTATGTGTGTTCAGTTGCTTAAGCCGTGTCTGACTCTTTGCAACCCTATGGACTACAGCCCGCCAGGCTTCTCTGTTCATGGGATTCTCCAGGAAAGAATATAGGAGTTGGTTGCCATGCCTCCTCCAGGAGATCTTCCCAACTCGGGGATCGAAAGTGAAGTCGCTCAGCAGTGTCCGACTCTTAGCGACTCCATGGACTGCAGCCTACCAGTCTCCTCCGTCCATGGGATTTACCAGGCAAGAGTACTGGAGTGGGGTGACACCTCCTCTTTTATGTCTCCTGCATTGGCAGCCAGGTTCTTTACTACCAGTGCCACCTGGAAAGCCCCCATACATACACACATAGATAGAATAATCAAAATTTTGTTGTACCATGACGTGAAGTGAAGTGAAAGTTGCTCAGTCATTTCCAACTATTTGTAACCCCATAGACTATATCCTGCCAGGCTCCGCTGTCCATGGAATGCTCCAGGCCAGAATACTGGAGTGGGTAGCCGTTCCCTTCTCCAGGAGATCTTCCCAACCCAGGGAGAGAACCTGCGTTTCCTGCATTGCAGGCAAATTCTTTACTGTCTGAGCTACAGGGAAGCTGTTTGTTATAACATAGAAAAATATATTTAAAAGTGTGAAACATTTATATAATTGGTGTCATTAATGCTGTATCTTAAAGCTGGCCATAGGTACTTAAGTATAATTATGCACAAAGTCAACCTTTTTCTTGCTATGCCATCTCCAAGAAAGCTTATTTTCTCATTCCCATAAGGTCAGTCCACATTCAACCCAATTTAATATTAAAACTTTGGTTTAAAAGACAAAAGAGAGTTATTTTGAATATACATTTTTTTTAACCTTTCTAAATAGTTTACACATTAGAACATAACCTCTAGAAACCCCGGTTTGGGATTAGGGTCTACTTATAAATTAATAAGTAAAAGTTAAGATTTCATTCAAAATATTTTCTTTGAAGATATCAGAAATCACTAAATAATATATAAAACAAATATATAGTTGATGGTATTGCTATGATTTTGAAAGGTTAATATGTATCGAGAGTTTTTTTAATTCTTTAGGAAATAGCTTCATTAATTAACTAAAGGTTTTAATTTTCTTTTGTCTTCTTAGTATTTACAGTCAGAATTACTTCAAATTAGGATCAGAAAGAATAATCTCCTTCAAGTAGTAATCATAATTGTTTATATTAAGGTTAAAAGAATTGGGAGGTTGGCGAATATAATAAATGCTTCATCACAATATACTTTACCATTCTTCAATTGTAGATTTTTTTTTCAAGATATACAGCGATGGCTTTCAAAATAAAATCTAACAACGTTGCACCTTACTTTTCAAGAAAACCCTGTTTTCTAAGAAATTCTTCTGTACAGCATCTTCAGCCTAACTCCAAATATTTTTTATGTTTTGGCTATAATTGATATAATTGCATCCTGAAGTTATTGTGAATGCTGCTTTTTAAACTGGTGTTGAATTTAGCTTTCCACGTTCAGATTTTAACAAAGGACACCACCCCCATCCTCCCCACCCAGTTAATCAGGACAAACAGCCTTGTAAAATCCCTTCAGAATTGACCACACTTAGCCACAAATTTAAATATCTCCAGTCTTCTTTTAACTTCCTAACTGCGATATTTTGTTTAAAAAAGGCAACAGAGAATTTCAAATTATCCCATGATTCTATACAAAGCCTTCTGCCTAAAAGAGTTTAAACAACATTTTGCATCATAGTGCTTTCTTAATTGTTGTTTTTATTGATTTGATTTACGCAGTATCTTTCTTCTGAGCTTTTTCTCACCACTTGTAGCCATCTCTGCTTTCAAAGGAAGGGGGTAGAAGGGACAGAAACATCACTTTCCTTTTTCCCAGCAGAGAAAACAGATCACACATCAAGACAGGAAAATAAGAAGACTGGATTCTTCATTTCCTCATTCAGTGCTTTTAAAACTACCTCTCTAATTCTTTAGGCCTCCATATAATTTGTTAATAAATTTAAGCAGCTGAGAAAGTCAAGGCAAACAGCCCTGGATGAATCTACAGATAATTTCCTGCAGAGGGTTATGAACTTCAATCCTACCGCATAACACTTTCAAACTATTTTAGTCCTGGATGTCTCCCAGGGGTCTGGTGACAATCATATCAAATTGAGGATCCGCAATGTAGTAAGGACCACGTTAAACACACAGGCACTCATTTATACTTGGAACTTTAAACAGGACTTTTTGTCCTTTACTCAACTTCCTAATGTTTAAATCCCATTTATCCTTTCAAAACCAGGAGCAAATGCTACCTCCTTCAGGAAGTCTCTCTTAATCCTCCCCTCCCCTCCCCCTCAATCCCCCAGTGCTAAAAGAAATCTCTCTCCTGAACTCCCAGGAGGACTTTATTTGTATCTTTTAGCCCACTTAATACATTCTACTTTATAATATTTTATGTGTCTTAACTCTGCTAATACTCTGCAAGTTCATTAGCTTAATATCCATATCTGAATCTCTTTATAAGACTTCAACACATTCTTTCTAAAAGACAATCAGGTCGATTATAGGAATAGATAATAGAAAAAATAAAATGCTGGGCATTTCCAAATGGAAAATTACCAAAGAAAACACACGCATTCTTGAAAAGGGTGTTAGAAGGCTGGATAATAGTAGGACATACTAATTAATTAGATATTGAAATGTCATTTGATATAATCCAAGTATTCTAATTAGGAACTTCTCATTTCGTTACTGTTATCAGGACTGATCTCTTTTTATGTGTTCAAACTCCTCTCCATGGCCTATAAGACCCTGTATGATGTCAAGCTGCATTTCCTGTCCCTCTGTCACAAAAAGTTCCTGTCCAACAACCCAAGCTCTTTTCTGCCTCAGGACTTGTGCCATTTTTGGTCATTCTGCCACCTGGAACACTCCTCTCCACCCGCCTCCTTGCCTCCTCACCACCCAACAGCTACTCCAAAACTATTACATAGACTGGTTCCTTACCCTTTAGATCTCAACTTAAAAGACCCACCAGGCAACTCCGTTTTAAAATGTCACCATAGGTTTCCCTATCATAATACTCTATTTCCTTCTTCATCACAAATGTATACTTTTTTGTTTCTGAACTTGTCTACATCATCTATCAGATCCTCTGCTCAAGAGAGCAGAAACCAACCATACCTACTACCGTTATTGCCATTCAGTCACTCAGTCATGTCTGACTTTTTGCGACCCTGTGTACTGCAGCACGCCAGGCTTCCCTGTCCTTAACTATCTCCTGGAGCTTGCTCAAACTCATGCCGTTTGAGTTGTTGATACGATCCAATTATCTCATCCCCTGTCGTCCCCTTCTCCTCAGGCCTTCAATCTTTCCGAGCATCAGGGTATTTTCCACCGCTTCACACGAGGTGGCATACGCTGTGCTTAAGAAGCAAGACGGTAGATCCACGTCACACGAAGTGAGTCTGTCTGTAATTAAGCCCAACTCGACAACAGGTTTACAGAAGCAGAGATATTGAGAAGAGGCGGCAAGAATACACAGAAGAACTATAAAAAAAAGATCTTCATGACCCAGATAACCACAATGGTGTGATCCCTCACCTACAGCCAGACATCCTGGAACGCAAAGTCAAGTGGGCCTTAGGAAGCATACTACAAACGAAGCTAGTGGAGGTGATGGAATTCCAGCTGAGCTATTTCAAATCCTAAAAGATGAGGCTGTGAAAGTATTGTACTCAATATGGCAGCATATGTGGGAAACTCAGCCATGGCCACAGGACTGGAAAAGGTCAGTTTTCATTCCAAATCTAAAGAAAGGCAATGCCAATGAGTGCTCAAACTACCATGCAATTGTACTCATCTCACAGGCTAGCAAAGTAATGCTCAAAATTCTCCAAGCTACACTTCAACAGTACATGAACCAAGAACTTCCGAAGTTCAAGCTGGATTTAGAAACAGCAGAGGAACCAGAGGTTAAATTGCCAACATCACTGGATCATAGAAAAAACAAGAGAGTTCCAGAAAAACATTTACTTCTGCTTTATTGACTACACCAAAGCCTTTGACTGTGTGGATCACAACAAACTGTGGAAAATTCTTTAAGAGATGGAAATACCAGACCACCTTACCTGCCTCCTGAGAAATCTGTATGGAGGTCAGGAAGTAACAGTTAAAACTGGACATGGAACAATGGGCTGGTTCTAAATTGGGAAAGGAATAAGATGACAAGGCTGTATATTGTCACCCTGATTATTTAACTTATATGCAGAGTACATCATGTGAAATGCCAGGCTGGATGAAGCACAAGCTGGAATTAAGATTGCTGGGAGAAATATCAATAAACTCAGGTATGCATATGACATCATCCTTATGGCAGAAAGCAAAGAGGAACTAAAGAGCCTCTTGATGAAACTGAAAAAGGAGAGTCAAAAAGCTGGCTTAAAACTCAACATTCAAAAAGCTAAGATCACGGCATCTGGTCCAATCACTTCATGGCAAATAGAGGCAGAAACAACGAAAACTGTGACAGACTTTATTTTCTTGGGCTCCAAAATCACTGCAGATGGTGACTTCAGCCATGAAATTAAAAGATGCTTGCTCCTTGGAAGAAAACCTATGACCAACCTAGACAGCATATTAAAATCAGAGACATCACTTTGCCAACAAAGGTTCGTCTAGTCAAAGCTATGGGTTTTTCCAGTAGTCATGTATGGATGTGAGAGTTGGATTATAAAGAAAGCTGAGCACCGAAGAATTGATGCCTTTGAATGTGGTGTTGAAGACTCTTGAGAGTCCCTTGGACTGTGAGGCAATCAAACCAGTCAATCCTAAAGGAAATTAGTCCTGAATATTCATTGGAAGGACTGATGCTGAAGCTGAAGCTCCAATACTTTGGCTTGAAGAACTGATTCATTTGAAAAGACCCTCACGCTGGGGAAGACTGAAGGCAGGAGGAGAAGGGGAGGACAGAGGATGAGAAGCTTGAATGGCATCGCTGACTCGATTGAAGTGAGTCTGAGCAAGCTCCAGAAGATGGTGATGGACAGGGAAGCCTGGCATGCTGCAGTCTATGGGGAATCCACAAAGAGTCGGACTTGACTGAGCAGCTGAACTGAACTGAACGATAGGTTTAAAGTGTAACCAACAAGGATCCATTAGTCATAATGCAAGTTACAGCTATTTCATTCCTTAACAATTTATTCTATGAGATACTTCCTAGCTACAACTTCCTCTGCTCCTGAAGCTAGCAAAAAAAAACATTGTCTTTTCATTTTTCAATCTTTAAAATTCCAGGTCTGAACAAAGCAAGGAAGAAGGAAAAGTTATAACATGAAGGAAAACATGGAAGACAATGTAAAAGAAGGAGGCTGGTTTCACTTGGTTTCATAATTCCTGAAAGAAGAATGTGCTCTTCAATTCTATTACTTCTCTAGAGTCTAGATAGTGTCTAATCAAACTCTTAGTTGCAACTCATTCATGGGCCATGAGATCGATTTTGTTGGTCATAACAAGCATCTTTTTCCCAGAATCCAGAATAGGAAAAAAAAATCATAATACAATACACAGAGTGTGAAATTTATTTTATGAAATGTGTTTTATGTATGTATATCAATCTAGTTATATATATTTATATATGAGGTCATGTATTTTTTTATCATTTTAGGAAATAAACCCTGAATATTCATTGGAAGGACTAATGCTGAAGCTGAAACTTCAGTACTCCAGCCACGTAATGCAAAGAGCCAGAGCCAGCTCATTGGAAAACATACTGGGAAAGATTGAAGGCAAGGAGGAGAAGAGGATGACAGAGGATGAGATGGTTGGATGGCATCATCGACTCAATGGACATGAGTTTAAGCAAACTCCAGGAAATAGGGAAAGACAGTGAAGCCTGGCATGCTGCAGTCCATGGGATGACAAAGAGTCAGACATGACTGCGTGACTGAACAACAACAATAATTTTTTACCATGGCTGTGTGGATCACAATAAACTGTGGAAAATTCTGAAAGAGATGGGAATACCAGATCACCTGACCCACCTCTTGAGAAACCTACATGTAGGTCAGGAAGCAATAGTTGGAACTGGACATGGACCAACAGACTGGTAAATAGGAAAAGGAGTGCGTCAAGGCTGTATATTGTCACCCTGCTTATTTAACTTATATGCAGAGTACATCATGAGAAACACTGGGCTGGAAGAAGCACAAGCTGGAATCAAGATTGCGGGGAGAAATCTCAATAACCTCAGATATGCAGATGACACCACCCTTATGGCAGAAAGTGAAGAGGAACTAAAAAGCCTCTTGATGAAAGTGAAAGAGGAGAGTGAAAAAGTTGGCTTAAAGCTCAACATTCAGAAGACTAAGATCACGGCATCTGGTCCCATCACTTCATGGGAAATAGATGGGGAAACAGGGGAAACAATGTCAGACTATTTTTGGGGGCTCCAAAATCACTGCAGATGGTGATTGCAGCCATGAAATTAAAAGACGCTTACTCCTTGGAAGGAAAGTTATGACCAACCTAGACAGCATATTAAAAAGCAGAGACATTACTTTGCCAACAAAGGTCCGTCTAGTCAAGGCTATGCTTTTTCCAGTGGTCATGTATGGATATGAGAGTTGGACTGTGAAGAAAGCTGAGAGCTGAAAAATTGATGCTTTTGAACTGTGGTGTTGGAGAAGACTCTTGAGAGTCCCTTGGACTGCAAGGAGATCCAAGCAGTCCATCCTAAAGGAGATCAGTCCTGGGTGTTCATTGGAAGGACTGATGGTGAAGCTGAAACTCCAATACTCTGGCCACCTCATGCGAAGAGTTGACTCATTGGAAAAGACCCTGATGCTGGGAGGGATTGGGGGCAGGAGGAGAAGGGCACGACAGAGTATGAGATTGCTGGATGGTATCATCAACTCGATGGACATGAGTTTGAGTAATCTCCGGGAGTTGGTGATGGACAGGGAGGCCTGGCATGCTGCGATTCATGGGGTTGCAAAGAGTCGGACACGACTAAGTGACCGAACTGACTGACCTGAAAGATAAAAATACTATGAAATCTTCATATGTTGGTGAAGAGTAAGGTCACTTGTAGGTACAAAAATGAGAGAAAAAGCTAAGTTTTATAAATCAAATAAAGTTCATATTAAAACTTTCCAAAATGGTAATCAGCTTATAGATTTTTGTTTTATTAATCATTTGAGTGAGAAGCATTATGACCAGATGTACTCACTTTTAATTCAGAAAAGTGATGCTGACTTAAAACAAACCTTTTTTAACCTCTCTTTCTCTTAGACATAAAATGTTCTGTTCAGAAATAAAACTAAAGGCATTGAACTTATCTTCAGGTTCAATTTCTAGATTTAAAGTACCTTAATCACCATAAAGATTTAGCAATCCAAGATTCTTTGTCTCCTCCCAGGGAGAGTGATCCTTCCTTCCTTTATAAAATAACAAGTAAATACCTAGGTCAAGGATTAACCTCATTGTAAAACAAAACAAACAAATGTTCCTACCTTAACAGTTGGTAAATTCAGATTTCCCAACCTCAGGCTTGTTACTTCTGAACTGAAAAATTATTTGTAGTGCCTTGTAAATATTATTTGAAATAGGAGCCCCTATATCAGGAAAGTCATTTCTTAGGATATTAATTCACATCCTTTGAATGTTATTTATTTACATGGCTTTAAAAGCAATTAAGACATTTAGGGAACACATTAAACCACAGATTAATGTACATTTTTCTCTCAGCCAATCTATCATTCAAAGGCTTACCCCTACCCTTTTCCACCCAGGGAGATAAATGTTTCAGAACCACAGAGGCATATTTCCTTTCTGTCTGGTTTCTTAGAATTCATTTAAACATGCTTGTTGAAATTTCCTGTCATGTAATATTTTAGCAAGATTCCCTAAATATATACAGCATGCAGACTGTAAATATTGCATGACAAGATTACTATCAAGTTTTCTTCCTTAGGCAAACAATACCACAGTCAAAATCCCCTACATAAACAATTCCAGTTAGTATGTAAATGAGATTAACATAATAAAAGAGTAAGCATAGCTGTTTTTCTCTAAGTCTTTTAAATAAGTAGGAGTGAATATTCAAAAATGGTAAATGCCTTGGGGGCACCAGGGCTGTCTGTGAGTTATCACCACAGGTCTATAGGAGGACAAGAGGACTGCCCACTTCCAAATTAAAGATCACTTTCTCTCAACAACACCCAAATCAGAGCACAAAGAAAACTGTTTCCTCTTTAAGGTACTGTGTTCAATAATTTTTGAATTCCTAAGAAATCCCAAGGAGTTACAGACTGATAAGACTGCCAGAGACAAATTTCAGGACTTTTTTAAGACTAATTTCTTATTCCTGAAAGATACATACAAAACTGACTCCCTTTAAACAAGTGAAAAATTAAGACTCTAAAAGTAAAGATATCTAAACTAATACACAAGAAATCATTTCCTCATAGAATGATTGACTCTCATAGAAAGATCAGGCCTCATAGTATGATCTCTTGGCCACCGTTTGGTATAAAACACTCTGGGAAAAAAGATCAACATCAGATATTTTTTAATGCCACCGTTTTAGCAGCTCATTATACTAGTGATGGGAGAGAGAGACTGGGTGGACTTCTTCCTCCTGTCTAGCTACTTAAAGGTGCCACTCTAATCAGGTTTCCCTGGAACCAGCTCATTTCATAGGCTAGGACTGCTTAGAGAAACTAGAACCTTGATCTTGCTTTAAACTTCAGGGTTTAACCTCCTTTGTTTTAAAGGAAAATAAACACTGAGATTTTGATTATTTTATAGTTACAATACTGGCTTCCACAAGAATTAGAGGCCTTGATCAGTTTTCTGTTTATCTATATCCATCAGGTTGGGACATAGACTTGGATTACTGTGATATTGAACGGTTTGCCTTGGAAATGAACAGACATTATTCTGTTGTTTTTGAGATTGTATCCAAGCACTGTATTTCAGACACTTTTGTTGACTATGAGGGCTTCTATTCCATTTCTTCCAAGGGATTCTTGCCCACAGTAGTAGATATAATGGTCATCTGAGTTAAATTCACCCATTCCAGTCCATTTTAGTTCGCTGATTCCTAGAATGTCGATGTTCACTCTTGCCATCTCCTGTTTGACCATTTGCAATTTGCCTTGATTCATGGACCTAACATTCCAGGTTCCTATGCAATATAGTTCTTGACAGCATTGGACTTTACTTCCATCACCAGTCCCATCCACAACTGGGCTTTGTTTTCACTTTGGCTCTATCTCTTCATTCTTTCTGGAGTTATTTCTCCACTCTTCTCCAGTAGCATATTAGGCACCTACCGACTTGGAGGGTTCATCTTTCAGTGTCATATCTCTATGCCTTTTCATACTGTTCATGGGGTTCTCAAGGCAAGAACACTGAAGTGGTTTGCTAGTGCACTCTCCACCATGACCAGTCCATATTGGGTCTATGCCTACACAGCATGGCTCGTAGTTTCAATGAGTTAGGCAAGGCTCAGTTTGATTAGTTTTCTCTGATTGTGTTTTTCATTCTGTCTGCCCTCTGAGGGATAAGGGTAAGAAGCTTTTGGAAGTCTCCTGATGGGAGAGACTGACTGAGGGGGAAACTGGGTCTTGCTCTGATGGGCGGGGCCATGCTCAGTAAACCTTTAATCCAATTTTCAGTTGATGGGTGGGGCTGTGTTCCCTCCCTGTTGTTTGACCAAACTGAGGTGGAGGTAATGAAGATAATGGCGACCTCCTTCAAAAGGTCTCCTGCACACTGCCCCACTCAGTGCCCTGACCCTGTAGCAGGTCACTGCCGATCCACACCTCCACTGGAGACTCCTGGACACACAGAGGTAAGTCTGGGTCAGTCTCTTGTGGGGTCACTGCTCCTTTCTCCTGGGTCCTGGTGTGCACAAGGTTTTGTTGGTGGGCTCCAAGAGTCTTTTTCCCCAGTCCTGTGTAATCAAAATCCTGTAATCAAAAGTTCTGTAATCAAATCCTGATAGCCTCCAAAGTCAAATTCCCTGGGGATTCTCGGGTCCCTTTGCCAAATCCCCAGTTTGGGAATCTGAAGTTGAACAGGTCTATGAAGACCTACAAGACGTTCTAGAACTAACACCCAAAAGAGAGGCCCTTTTCATTATAGGGGACTGGAATGCAAAAGTAGGAAGTCAAGAGATACCTGGAGTAACAGGCAAATTTGGCCTTGGAGTACAGAAAGAAGCAGGGCAAAGGCTAACAGAGCTTGGCCAAGAGAACACACTGGTCATAGCAAACACCCTCTTCCAACAACACAAGAGAAGACTCTCCACATGGACGTCACCATATGGTTGATACCAAAATCAGATTGATTATATTCTTCGCAGCTAAAGATGGAAAAGCTCTATATAGTCAGCAAAAGCAAGACTGGGAGCTGACTGTGGCTCAGATCATGACCTCCTTGTCACCAAATTCAGACTTAAATTGAAGAAAGTAGGGAAAACCACTAGACCATTCAGGTATGACCTAAATCATATCCCTTACAATTATACAGTAGAGGTGACAAATAGATTCAAGGGATTAGATCTGATAGAGTGTCTGAAGAACTATAGACAGAGGTTCATGACATTGTATAGGAGGCAGTGATCAAGACCATCCCCATGAAAAAGAAATGCAAAAAGGCAAAATAGTTCTCTGAGGAGGCCTTACAAATAGTTGAGAAAAGAAGAGAAGTGAAAGGCAAAGGAGAAAAGGAAAGATATTCCCATTTGAATGCAGAGTTCCAAAGAATAGCAAGGAGAGATAAAAAAGCCTTCCTCAGTGATCAATACAAAGAAATAGAGGAAAACAATAGAATGGAAATGACTAGAGAACTCTTCAAGAAAATCAGTGATACCAAAGGAACATTTCATGCAAAGATGGGCACAATAAAGGACAGAAATTGTATGGAACTAACAGAAGCAGAAAATATTGAGAAGAGGTGGCAAGAATACACAGAAGAACTATACAAAAAAGATCTTAATGACCTAGATAACCATGATGGTGTGATCACTCACCCAGAGCCAGACATCCTAGAATGCAAGGTCAAATGGGCCTTAGGAAGCATCACTATGAACAAAGCTAGTGGAGGTGATGGAATTCCAGTTGAGCTATTTCAAATTCTAAAAGATGATGCTGTGAAAGTGCTGTACTCAATAGACCAGCAAATGTGGAAAACTCAGCAGTGGCTACAGGACTGGAAAAGGTCAGCTTTCATTGCAATCCCAAAGAAAGGCAATGCCAAAGAATGCTCAAACTACCATGCAATTTCACTCATCTCACACGCTAGCAAAGAAATGCTCAAAATTCTCCAAGCCAGGCTTCAATGGTACATGAACTGTGAACTTCTAGATGTTCAAGCTGGTTTTAGAAAAGGCAGAGGAACCAGAGATTAAACTTCTAACATCTGCTGGATCATAGAAAAAGCAAGAGATTTCTAGAAAAACATCTACTTCTGCTTTATTGACTATACCAAAGCCTTTGGCTGTGTGGATCACAACAAACTGTGGGAAATTCTTTAAGAGATGGGAATACCAGACCACCTTACCTGCCCCCTGAGAAATCTGTATACAGGGCAAGAAGCAACAGTTAGAACCAGACATGGAACAATGGCCTTTTTCTAAATTGGGAACAGAGTAAGACAACAAGGCTGTATATTGTCACCCTGCTTATTTAACTTATATGCAGAGTACATCATGTGAAATGCCAGGCTGGATGAAGCAGAAGTTGGTGTCAAGACTGCCAGGAGAAATATCAATAACCTCAGATAGGCAGATGACACTACACTTATGGCAGAGAGCAAAGAAGAACTAAAGAGCCTCTTGATGAAAGTGAAAGAGGAGAGTGTAAAAACTAGCTTAAAACTCAACATTCAGAAAATGAAGATCATGGCATCTGCTCCCATCACTTCATGGCAAATAGATGCGGAAACTATGAAAACTGTGACAGACTTTATTTTCTTGGGCTCCAAAATCACTGCAGATGGTGACTGTAGCCATGAAAGTAAAAGACACTTACTCCTTGGAAGAAAACCTATGACCAACCTAGACAGCATATTAAAAAGCAGAGGCATTACTTTGCCAACAAAAGTCTGTCTAGTCAAAGCTATGGTTTTTCCAGTAGTCATGTATGGATGTGAGAGCTGGACAATACAGAAAGCTGAGCGCTAAAGAATTAATGGTTTTGAACTGTGGTGTTGGAGAAGACTCTTTAGAGTCTCTTGGACTGCAAGGAGATCCAACCAGTCCATCCTAAAGGAAATTAGTCCTGAATATCCATTGGAAGGATTGATGTTGAGGCTGAAACTCCAATACTTTGGCCACCTGATACGAAGAACTGACTCTTTGGAAAAGACCCTGATGCTGGGAAAGATTGAAGGCGGGAGGAGAAGGGGACAACAGAGGATGAGATGGTTGGATGGCTTCGCTAACTTGATGGACATGAGTTTGAGTAAGCCTCGGGAGTTGGTGAGGGACAGGGAAGCCTGGCATGCTGTAGTCCATGGGGTCGCAAAGTCAGACACAACTGAGAGACTGAACTGAACTGAACTGATATCCACCAGGTAGATAAATGAACTCACTAGTTTAATACTGAGAGTTTGGTGAATGGTTTTTCTTTAGCAGTGTTCCTTTCACCCCTGCATACTGGTTAAAACCTCTGATGGCTCAGCTGGTGAAGAATCCGCCTGTAATGCAGGAGACCGCCTACAATGCAAAAGACCCAGGTTTGATCCCTGGGCCTGGGTCAGGAAGATCCCTGGAGAAGGAAATGGCAACTCACTCCAGTATTTTTGCCTGGGAAATCCCATAGACAGAGGAACCTGGTGAGCTACAGTGCATGAACTCCCAAGAGTTGGACATGACTTAGTGACTAAATCATCAGCACCACCACTGGTTAAAACACAGACGTTGGAATCATATAGGCTTGAGTTGACACCAGTTGTATGGTCTTGAACTAGTTCCTTAATCTAATCTCTCCACTAGAAAATGGGATTATTAATCAGTACCTGCTACATAGGGCTATTATAAGGATTAAGACAATTCATACATATAAACGGTAGTTTAAATAAGACTGAGAATCAGGAAGCAACCTATGCAGAAGGAAGAAGAAGAAGGAGAAAGGGGCAGGGAGAATAAAGAGTGCAAAAGGGAAAAGGAAAGGAATAGGAGAGAGGGTGAGTGCCAGGAAAAGTTTGGTAAAGGGAGGGTAAAGGAGGGGAGAGAGGGAGCCATAATTATAATAATCATGTCTTTGTAAAGTACATCCGAGGTACTCAGAAAACCCTAACCCTAACAAAAGTCACCAAACCTGCTTGAATCCTAGTATCCACGACATTTTTATTTCTTTAATGATATTTTTAATTGGAGTATAGTTGCTTTACAAAGTTTTATTAGATCACTTCATGGGAAATTGATGGGGAAACAGGGGAAACAGTGTCAGACTTTATTGGGGGGGGGGGTTCCAAAATCACTGCAGATGGTGATTGCAGCCATGAAATTAAAAGACGCTTACTCCTTGGAAGGAAAGTTATGATCCACCTAGACAGCATATTAAAAAGCAGAGACATTACTTTGCCAACAAAGGTCCGTCTAGTCAAGGCTATGCTTTTTCCAGTGGTCATGTATGGATGTGAGAGTCGGACTGTGAGGAAAGCTGAGAGCTGAAAAATTGATGCTTTTGAACTGTGGTGTTGGAGAAGACTCTTGAGAGTCCCTTGGACTGCAAGGAGATCCAACCAGTCCATCCTAAGGGAGATCAGTCCTGGGTGTTCATTGGAAGGACTGATGGTGAAGCTGAAACTCCAATACTCTGGCCACCTCATGCGAAGAGTTGACTCATTGGAAAAGACCCTGATGCTGGGAGGGATTGGGGGCAGGAGGAGAAGGGGACGACAGAGGAGGAGATGGCTGGATGGCATCACCGACTCGAGCAACATGAGTTTGAGTAATCTCCGGGAGTTGGTGATGGACAGGGAGGCCTGGCGTGCTGCGATTCATGGGGTCGTAAAGAGTCGGAAACGACTGAGCGACTGAACTGAACTGAACTGAACAGTATAGTAAAGTCAATCAGCTATATGTGTACATGTATCCCCTCTTTGTTGGATTTCCTTCCCACTTAGGTGACCTCAGAACACTGAGTGGAGCTCCCTGAGGTGCACAGTAGGCTCTCACTAGTTGTCTCTTTCACACGTGGTACCAAATAGTATATTGTGCCAGTTGCAATCTCCTAATTCATCCCACCGTTATCTATTACTTTTCTTCAGCCTTCACCTGAGCGATTAGCCCAAAAACAAAACCAACCAACCAAACAGAAAACCACACAGCCATGCTAATTGGGTTTCACTTTAAATCTTTGGAAACAACTAGCAACTGGTGTAAAAATACAGAAAATTTGTTTTTCTGGCCTTAATTAATTCAGTTTCTCAATTACAGAATGAAAATATAAGTACTTCCCATCGTTTTCTTAGGTCAAACTCAAGGGCAAAAGATGACAACTGCAAGTATCACACAGACATAATGTCAAGTAGAAAAAGAGGAACCTTTCCCCCCCTTGGAGATCTTTTTGTCAGCAAAGAAAACCTTTCCTAGAAGCCCCTGAACAATTTCCCCTTCTTTCTCACTAAACAGAATGGTATTACTTTACCACATCTTCATTAGTCTTTGGTAAGGTGGATAAAACCATCCTAGCTGGAGGAAGTCAATCAAGTTTCACCCCACTGGAATGGGGTTCATCTCTTTCAATATATATGGCCAGGAGGATGACAGGAGATACCTGGAGAATTATATTAGCAAAAGAGAATTAGATTGTCAGAAACATCACTAGATTGGTCTAAGAGGGATATAAACAGTACAAAATGAAAAGAGGTCTTTTGATCCCCCAACGTTCTACAAGCAGCAAGCAGGTTAAGAAAATTACTTCAGCTGCAAGCTTGTTGCTATCCTTCATGAGAAAGGAAGGGTAACTTGGAGAATGGAAATAAGAACCCAGAAGGTAGAGCCAGTAGCCACTAAGAATTATTTTCAACACTGAGCTCTAACCAAGGAAGTGTCAACCTGTGCATAACTGAACATAAGAATTGCTCAAGACCAGTGACTCTTGTGTGACTCTCTATTCTGCCTTTTTGAATAAGAGTCTGTATAGCAGTTATCTTATGCCTAGCCTACCATTATATGTTGAGTGTACAAGAAGGAAAATAATTTGACTCTTTAGTTCACAAGTCTTCAGAGCAAGAGGAACTGTACTCAAGGAGCCCTACTTTTTATGGAACTTCATCTGAGAAGTTTTGTCTACACTTGATTTATATGAGAAGATTCTGAACTCTGAGGAGATGCTGTAATGGAATGAGACTTTCAGGGACTTTGGAGAGAAAAAAGTACACTGACTGTACATATAGGAACAATGGGAACCAGGGAGCAGAGAGTGGATTGCGGTAACTAGCATCCGAGATGGTCCTCAAAGATCGCCATATTCTGGTATTCACATCCTTATACAGTGCATTCCTATATTGTATCAGCATTGTTCTGTGTGGCCAATAGACTCTGCAGAAGATACAGCATGTGATGAGACTAGATCATAAAAGACATTGTGGCTTCTGCTTTTCTTTTTATCTTAGGGGACCCAGCTACCATGAAATAAGGACATTTAAGCAGTCCTATGGAGAGGTTTCCATGGCAAGGAACTGAGGCCTTCTGCAAACAGTTATGTGAGTATGTTCCAGTCAAGTCTTCTTATGAATTCAGCCCCAGTCAACAGCTCATTTGCAGACTCAAGGGAGATACAGAGTAAGAATAGCCAAGCTACGCCCTTGGGGATGCCTGATCCATAGAAACTATGAGAAAATAAGTATCTAATATTTTAAATTTCTAAATTTGGGGATAACATAGAGATATATAACAATTTAAGTTACTGTCACTAAAACTTCTATAATATTTTTTCCCTAAAGACAGCCTGTTCAGAGAGACTCTCAAAACCAGTTATTGAAAAAGTATTAGGGGGACAATCCTGGTGGTCCAGGGGTTAAGACTTCAGCTCCCAATGCAGGGGGCTGGTTTGGTCTCTGATTGGGGAAACAACATCCCACATGCCAAATGGCAAAGACAAAAACAAACAAAAAAAAGTATTAGAGTCCCTCTTAAAAAAAAAAAATAGAACAAAATGGTTGACACATATCTTCATCCCAGAAAAGAGCAAAATATCAAACTCTACAGTAACAATTAGGCAGTAAAGTGCTCTGTTCTTTGTGCATCATCTTCCATAATTAACATAATTAATATTAAAATTATAGAGGCATTTAATCAATATGCCCACACTGAAAGGTTTAATTCAGTTGTGGGTGGCAGTGAGAAAGCCATTAGGAATGAGGAAGAGAAAGAACAGGCAGATGAAAAGAAAGATGCTATTAAAGGGTAGTGCATTGTAGTGGTTAAGAGCCAAACTGCCTTCAAATCCTGACTGAGTAACCATGACCTTCCTCATTTGTAAAATGGGAATAATTATAGTCCCTTCCTCAAGAGATTGTATGAAGATTAAATATAAAGTACACAAGAGAGCACCCAGAACATACTATGTACTTAATAAAATCACTTACATCATCCTGGAGATGTGGATGGAATGGGAATGGATAGATGTATTTTGAGTTACAAAGAAGATTCAGTCACAGTCTTACTTACTTGGCAGGTTATGTTACTTTAATTTCCCTTCAGAAAACCTCAGGAGAGTGCAAAGAGAAGCCCTAATCTAACTGGGAGGCAATTAAAACTATAGTTCAGTTCAGTCGCTCAGTCGTGTCTGACTCTTTGCGACCCCATGAACCGCAGAACGCCAGGCCTCCCTGTCCATCACCAACTCCCAGAGTTTTCCCAAACTTATGTCCATTGAGTCGGTGATGCCATCTAACCATCTCATCCTCTGTCATCCCCTTCTCCTCCTGCCTTCAATCTTTCCCAACATCAGGGTCTTCTCAACATCGGGGTCTTTTCAAATGAGTCAGCTCTTCACATCAGGTGGCCAAAATATTGGAGTTTCAGCTTCAATATCAGTCCTTCCAATGTAGTGGCACCTGTTTGCTTTAAGCACTTTTTATCCATCAGTAGAAAAGCAGATTGAATAGGTTTTTAGTATTGAAATTTACATCTACAATGTATGTAGTGACCCGAAAAATTTATTATACAAACTAGGACACTTCTAGATTGGTTCAAGATGAGAGTAGAAAGATATGTGCTCATCTTCTCCTGTGAGAGCATCAAAATTGCAACTAGCTGTTGAACAACCATCAACAGGAGGACACTGGGACCCACCAAAAAAAGACACCCCACATCCAAGGACAAAGAAGAAGCTACAACAAGACAGTGGAAGGGGCACAATCATGATAAAAAATCAAATCCCATACCCACCAGGTGGGTGACCCACAAACTGGAGAACAATACCAAAGAAGTTCTTGCACAGTTGTGAAGGCTCTGAGAATCACATCAGGCTTCCCCAGCTGGTGATCCAGCAAAGGGACTAGGAATCCCCAGGGAATCTGACTTTGAAGGTCAGCAGGATTTGATTACCAGACTTCCACAGGTCTGGGGAAAACAGAGACTCCGCTATTGGAGTGTACAAATAGACTGGGACACTTCTGAGAATAAAATAAGCTCTAGATATAATTATATGTGAAAAGTAGGCTTAAACTGAAACTATTGCAGACAAGGAGTAATGAACAGTTTGGTCATTGTGACTGTGGAACAAGTTCATAGAGGCAACATGCATGTTTTAATGAAATCAAACAAAAGTTTGCCAACTGTGCACAGAATAAAGACATGGTATCTACTTTAATAATTGCTTTGCCAGAATTTGAATAATTCCTATCAGAGATGGCCAAACCCTTATAATAATACAATAATTACACATAATAAAAATACATCTCAGAAACACCTGCCCTTGTTGACACCTGTTATCCTCTCAAAAGTCCCTCTTCCTACCTTAGCAGACATTTCTCCAAAGAAGACATGCAGATGGCCAACAAATATATGAAAAGATGCTCAACATCACTCATTATTAGAGAAATGTAAATCAAAACTACAATGAAGCATCATCTCACACCAGTCAGAATGGCCATCATCCAAAATCTACAAAAAATAAATGCTGGAGAGGATGCAGAGAAAAGGAACACTCTTGTACTGTTAGTGGGAATGTAAATACACTACGGAGAACAGACACTATAGAGAACACTAAGGTTCTCTAAAAAACTAAAAATAGAACTACCATATGACCCAGCAATCCCACTACTGTGCATATAACCTGAGAAAATCATAATTCAAAAAGACACATGAGGCTTCCATGGTGGTCCAGAGGTTAAGAATCTGCCTTGCAATGCAGGGGCCACTGATTCCATTCCTGGTCCAGGAAGATCCCGCGTGAGGGAGGCAACTAAGCCCATGCACCACTACTAAGTCCATGGGCCACAACTACTGAAGCCCATGCACCATACAGCTCGTGCTCTGTAACACGAGCTTGTCTGCAACAAGAGAAACCACTGCAATGAAACAAGCCCACTTACTGCAACTAGAGACTAGCCTCTCTCCTCCACAACTAGAGAGAGCCCTCTCACAGCAACGAAGACTCAGTGCCAGCCAAAAATAAAAATATTTTTAAAAAGACACATGTACCCCAGTGTTCATTACAGCACTATTTACAACAGTCAGGACAAGGAAGCAACCTGATTCGAGTTGTTTTATCAAAGAAACCAACACAATATTGTAAAGCAATTATCCTCCAATTAAATAAAAAAGTCCCTCTTCCTTGCTTCCCATGATGGTACTTGCTTCCAGTTATGCTCTGTTTCTTTTCTCACTTTCTTTTATGTGTTCTCCTTCCTTCTTCCCTCTCTGATAGTCCCTTGGCCTTTTTCTCATTGGACCCACTCCCATTCTCTAAGCTTACAAACTCTCACTACCTGAACTATCACGTTTAAATACTGATGATTCCTAAGTATTTGTAGTCCCAATTTCTCTTAAGATCTAGACCTGCACTACCCAATATGACAGCCATTAGCTACTTATTGCCCTGGAGCACCTGAAATGTGACTAGTTCAAATTAAGATGGGTATAAAGATAAAATACACACTGTACTTCAAAGACTTCATCAGGAAAAAAATGAATAGAAAATATCTCAGTAATTTTTATATACACTGTATGCTTAAACGACCATATTTTCAGATATCTTGGGGTAAATGAAGTTTATCATTGAAGTTGACTTACCTGTTTCTATTTACTTTTTTTTATTTTTATTTACTTTTTTTTTTTTTAATTTTTTTATTAGTTGGAGGCTAATTACTTCACAACATTTCAGTGGGTTTTGTCATACATTGATATGAATCAGCCATAGATTTACACTTATTCCCAATCCCGATCCCCCCTCCCATCTCCCTCTCCACCCGATTCCTCTGGGTCTTCCCAGTGCACCAGGCCCAAGCACTTGTCTCATGCATCCCACCTGGGCTGGTGATCTGTTTCACCATAGATAGTATACATGCTGTTCTTTTGAAACATCCCACCCTCACCTTCTCCCACAGAGTTCAAAAGTCTGTTCTGTATTTCTGTGTCTCTTTTTCTGTTTTGCATATAGGGTTATCGTTACCATCTTTCTAAATTCCATATATATGTGTTAGTATGCTGTAATGTTCTTTATCTTTCTGGCTTACTTCACTCTGTATAAGGGGCTCCAGTTTCATCCATCTCATTAGGACTGGTTCAAATGAATTCTTTTTGACGGCTGAGTAAAATTCCATGGTGTATATGTACCACAGCTTCCTTATCCATTCATCTGCTGATGGGCATCTAGGTTGCTTCCATGTCCTGGCTATTATAAACAGTGCTGCGATGAACATTGGGGTGCACGTGTCTCTTTCAGATCTGGTTTCCTCAGTGTGTATGCCCAGAAGTGGGATTGCTGGGTCATATGGCAGTTCTATTTCCAGTTTTTTAAGGAATCTCCACACTGTTTTCCATAGTGGCGGTACTAGTTTGCATTCCCACCAACAGTGTAAGAGGGTTCCCTTTTCTCCACAGCCTCTCCAGCATTTATTGCTTGTAGACTTTTGGATAGCAGCCATCCTGACTGGTGTGTAATGGTACCTCATTGTGGTTTTGATTTGCATTTCTCTAATAATGAGTGATGTTGAGCACCTTTTCATGTGTTTGTTAGCCATCTGTATGTCTTCTTTGGAGAAATGTCTGTTTAGTTCTCTGGCCCATTTTTTGATTGGGTCATTTATTTTTCTGGAATTGAGCTGCAGGAGTTGCTTGTATATTTTTGAGATTAATCCTTTGTCTGTTTCTTCATTTGCTATTACTTTCTCCCAATCTGACGGCTGTCTTTTCACCTTACTTATAGTTTCTTTTGTAGTGCAAAAGCTTTTAAGTTTCATTAGATCCCATTTGTTTAGTTTTGCTTTTATTTCCAATATTCTGGGAGGTGGGTCATAGAGGATCTTGCTTATTTTTATTTACTTTTTAAAAAGTAACTATTAGACATGCCTAACAGATAAAAGTACATACATAATTCACATTTGTAGCTCACATTATATTTCCATTAGACAGCAGTGCTCTAGAGCCTTATTTGCTACTAATTATTTCAACTCTGAAATTCCACCAGCACCTCAAATTTAGTATGTGCAACAACAGAACTCATCAACTTCTGTGTTCAGTCCATTCTCTATCTCAATAATAGAGTGATACTGCTAAACCACATATCCAGTCACACTACTTCCCTGCTCAAAATTCTACAATAGTCACTTTTCAAGATTAAAAGAAATAATAATCTAAGCCTCTCAATCTCTACCTTCAAGGGTTTACAATGTCTCCTCTCTCACTTTTTACAACTAGACTGAAAACTCTAAGAAAGATGGGACTATGCTATGAGTCTCAACCAGAAAACAGAAAAAGGTATCACAAAAACACAATTCATTGAAAAAAAATTGTTTTCCAGTGATTCTTAAAACTATGTGTCAAAACTGGTTCAAAGTGTTCTGGGTAGTCTTAATCCTTACAATAATCCCAAAAAAGAAGGTACTATTATCCCCATTTTACAGGTAAACTATTTCCTTATTTACAGGAAATAAGGCACAAAGAAGTGTAAGGGATATGCTCAAGGTCACACAACTGGTATATAATGGAGTTCATGGTATGTCCTGGAAAGGAGTATAGTCTCATGGGCCTATTGCATGGAGTATAAATGAAACTAGAAGATAGGTTGGAGCCAGGTCACAACATACCTGAAATGCTTTCCTAAACAGTTTGGATTTTCCTCTATAAAAAATGAGGTTTTTGATCCGGGATGTGATTGGCATGCTCTGACTGATATTTAAGGAGGTAAGTTGGTCATGTGGATGAGGAGCAAGAGACTAGAGTGTTCCTCCATCTGCATTCTTCCTCCAGACACCCAAGTTTTCTGTGTGAGAGTTACTGTGAACTCCTCCTCTGTTATCAGACACCTAGTTTTATCAATTTTACCTTCAAAATCTTTCTTCAATTCACCCCCTCTTCTCCAGTCCCACTGCACTAAAGTCACATCTTTATCACCTCTTACTGAGACAATGGAAATAGCCTCTTTACTACCCCAGGTCTTATTCCTTTAGCTTATTCTTCACTTGGACCCAAAACATTGTTGCAAAATTTTACTTTTACTGGAAGGACTGATGCTGAAGCTGAAGCTTCAATACTTTGGCCACCTGAAGCAAAGAACTGACTCACTGGAAAAGACACCGATGCTTGGAAAGATTGAACTCAAGAGAAGGGGACAGAGGATGAGATGGTTGGATGGCATCACCAACTGGATGGACATGAGTCTGAGCAAGCTTCAGGAGTTGGTGATGGACAGGGAAGCCTGGTGTGTTGCAGTCCATGGGGTCACAAAAGAGTCGGAGGACTGACCTACTGAACTGAACTGCCAACCATAAAGTTAAAAGCCTTCAGTGGCTCTTTATCAATTTTAGGCTCTTTAACACAATATTCAGGAATCTTTATGATTTCACTCTTGTCTGCTTCCACTGTATCAACTCCAACTACATGCCCCCTCTTGTTTCAGTCCAATTAAACTATAAGCTCCTCCTCTTGTCTGACGTAAGTCTGTGTTCTCTGCCTAGAACAAGGTTCCTCCCTTCATCCACCTAACAGCAGTTACTCATCATTCAAGACAGCTAAGGCTTTATTTCCTTTGGGAAATCTTCCTCCACATACCTCTTTTCCTGGCAGAGTTAGGTGTGTCTACTCTGAAATACCCTAACGTTTTATGATAAATATTTATACAATTAATTATATCCCATTTTAACTACAAACTTTCTTCAATAAGTCACCCATCAGTGACGCTGCGTCTTACTGATTCAATTACTGAACCAATATTTATTGAATGTTGCCGGCCGGTTCCCCACCCCTCCCCCAGCCCCCCAGAGAATGCTTGGTTAGAATATCCTCTCCTCCTGAATTCCAGGGCTCTCCTGGTGGCTCAGACGGCAGAGTCTGCCGGCAGTGCGGGAGACTTGGGTTTGATCCGAGTCAGGAAGGTCCCCTGGAGAAGGAAATAGCAACCCACTCCAGTATTCTTGCCTGGAAAAATCCCATGGGTTGAGGAGCCTGTCAGGCTACATACAGTCCATAGGGTCACAGAATCAGACACGACTGAGCGACTTCACTTTTTTTCCCTCCCTGAATTCAGCTGTATGACTTTCATCCTTCTCCTACACGTTGCAGAGAGTCCTACAAAAAGAGGCAGACAGAAATAACTGCTTTGGACCCAAAGCTAAGAAAGTCATTTCTTTAAAAGCACTAGGAGAAGAATTACAAATTTAAAAGGGTATCCCAGGTCTTGCCACATCTGTATGTATACTTTTAACATGTGACTTTTGCTTTTGTGTGTGTGTGTAAATTGAGTCTGCCCTTCTGAGAGAAAAAGTATGTATTATGGCGGTGTCTCTATATGTTATCCAAATGGGTCCTTTCCTTGGGATGTGACTGAGCCAGTGGCATGGTCTTCTGGAGATTTTTGACCAGCAAGACTAGGCTGCAACTGACAAGCCGGTTTAAACTTAAGTATCCTGTTGCCCTGTGTTCAGGAGTAAGGAGGAGAGGGGATTTCTGCCTGAATACAAAAATCATTACCTTTCTGAAGGGCGGAGTTGTAAAAGGTCTTCCAGGTCATCTGGGTGCTCTGGGTCATGCATAAGTAGGAAATGGACCCAATACTTCCCGCAGAGAATTCTCCCCAGGGGCTGAATCCTCCTCCACACTCCCCTCCCCCACCCAAGGCGGACCGTCTACTCAGCGTGTGTGCAGGCACGGTGGCCACTACTTCTACGACCAGCCCTCTCAACCTTCCCTCTCCCAGCCAAGCTCCGGAGATGTCAAAGATTCTTAAGCTGGCGTTTTCCAACTTGCCCCTGAAGCTAGGCGGGCGGGCCCAAGCTGCGATGTAGAGAATTCGATGTCCCAGCGACCTCCTCTGAGGAGCGGATCGAGTTAAATATAACCGCGCGAATGGAATAGCGCTAAAAATAAGGCAACAGCTGGCCGGTCCATAGCCCGGTCCCGGGAAGGGCGGGGGCCTGAGTGGTCTTGTGCAGGAAGGCCGCTCCGGGCGCCGGGACGAGGAGGCAGCCGCGTCCGCGGGGCCTGGGACGGAAGGCCAGCGGGATGGGCGCGAGCTGCCAGGTGCACCTCCGCCCGCTGCGGGTCCCAGGGACTGGAGTCAGGGCCGCTCGGTGGCCCGAGGGGGATCTTTTGAAAGACTCAGAACCCTGGGAGAACTTGCCTGGACGCGACAAGGCAGAAGGGCTGAGAGCAGAACTCCTGCTCGCCCCGCCGCCAGAGGGAGCTGAGGGCAAGCCGGGGAAGCCGAACCCTCGAGAAGGCCGCGGCGTCGCCGGGTCTCCGAGAGCGGGGGACGTGCGGCAGTGGCCGCGCGTGCACACTCAAGGCTCCTGCGGCAACTGGTGCTCGGCCTTAGCGCCCCACAAGCCCCTCCCGGCGCGAGCCCCTCGGCCCTGCGCACCCTCCCGCGTCAGCGCCCCAACTATGAAGCCCACAATTGAAACGTTCCCCAAACGGGCTATTTATTTGCTCCCAATAAATCGATCTCCAGTGATTAAGAAATCGATGTGGCCTGGGTGGGCGACGTCGCTCTCGGGGAGGGAAAGGCGCCTCTACCCTGAGCTCGCGGGGAGGCCGAGGGCGGGTGCAGGCCTGGGAGAGGCGTGTCCCGAGGGGGCCACACCCGAGGACCCGCCACCTGGGCGCGCGGGCCCCGCCAGGCCGCGTTCCCTCGGGCGGCGAGGGGCGCGCGCCCGCCGCCCGAGCTCCTCGGCCCCTCTCGCCTTCTCTCTTGCGCGCGGGGGAGGCCGTGGCCGGCAGGCACCGCCGAACAGCTCCGAGGCTTTTGTTGCTCCACGGCGGGCTGAATGGGGGTTTTGTAAAGCGGGACAGATAAAAATGAGCAGCATCATATTGTTTGACAGAATGATCCCATATGATGAAGTGTCGGCTCCGAAGGGGGTGAAAATGGTGAATTCCTAAAAACCCAGCCTTCGGCTCCTCCGAGAGCTGCCGGTAGCCTGGAGCGACCCGCGGACAGCCGGGCCCCGCCGCATCGCACCAAACCGTGTCGGGAAGACTCGAGCTTTCAATGCCAAGTCATTTTTAAGCCCCGATCCTGCCCAGGACCTTTCTCCTCGCGGATGAAAAGAACAATTTTCGAGAGAAAGGCTCGTTTTGATTAAATCTGACATGCTGCTGATAACTCCATGCTAATGTGAAATAATTAACATAATAGCCATAATTAAAAGCACGCTAACAATGCCATAAATTTATCACACAATTTTACTAGCTTTCTGCCCCTAACTGCTCTCTCATCGTTAATTAAACGTGTTGCCTTTTACAGAATGGATGTTTATACATTTCCAATATAAATAAATTCGAAGCCATCCTCTCTCCCTCTCTCTCTCTCTCTCTCTTCCTCTCCCTTTGGTCTCTCGCCGTTGGAAGGCACTTCTTCGCATGGGCCCTGAGTGGCGGACACCTTAAAAATAAATGAAGTTTTGAGATGCAAACCCAAACATGAACATTAAATTAATCCCCCCCCAACCCCGCCCGCCAAAGAGATCTGGAGAGGTATACAAGGGTGGTGGGAAATAAGTTGAAAATCCCACCCTCTTGGAAACAGAAATAACTTAGGTGGGGTGGGGGCCCGGGGTGCCCTTTCAGCCCTTCCCACCTCCCTCGGTGGCGGTCATCCAGGCAGAGGCTGATAATAGTTTAATATATCGGTGAAGACTGTCAATAATGAGCTGACTTTGTTTTTTGGGGGTTGGGGAGAAGGGTATATTCCAGATGGACTCCACCCACATTTAGTTTCCCCTGCATTAAAGGAAGGGTGGCTGCTCTCTGTGGGGGTCGCGCCCCGGCTGCGCGACCTGGTCCTTTCTCCCCGTATAATAAGAAAAGTGCACCCGCGCCTGGGCGTAACGATTCTATCTCACCTCCGGTCAACGATTTATTCAACCACGGGCATAGTTTCTGACTTAAAGGGCGAGGAAGAGGGCACCTGCTTTCTCCCGCGCCTGGCGAGGTGGGCCATTCCAGCCTTCCGAACACGCTCACCGTGCCCCTCCTGTGTTGACCACTTAAGAACCCAAATTGAGTTGTAATTAATTTCCCCTTCTTCGTCATAAATTGTTCCATCCTCTTGTCTCCCCCATCCCCATCTCACCCCCCAGAACACACACACTAAATCTCCCCTCCCCCGAGACGTCTCAATTTCCTCCCTATCGATCCGAACTCCACTTTTCTTGTTTCTTGTTGTTAGAACCTCGGTCCCCTCCACCACCACTACCAATCCCCGCCCCCAACGGACCCTGTCCTGGTGGTTTCTGCAGCTGGGTGCCATGGATTCTGCCCACCCCAGGAGAAACGGAGGGAGCCTCATTACATTCTCTTTTGGCTGAAACGTTCCATACATTTGAACAGGTGAGACAGCTGGCTGCCATCTTCTTTAAATCCCTCCTGGGAAGTTCGCTTGTTGTGACCCAAATAATCACTCTCATTCATAGTAATTGTTTGTGCCTGTGTTTTTCATTCTCCCTCTTACTACCTCCCCAGTAACCGAGATTCAGAAGACGTTTTATCCACATTTCTCCCCCACCCCCATATTTCCGTTCCCTCGATCACATCTTTCTCCCCCCCACCCCCCAACAAGCGTGTCGCTGTCGCTCAGTATCTGTCTCGCTTCTCCCATCTCTGTTCCAAAGTTGGCGGTAACTGACGACCTGTGGACTTTTAGCCGCTAACTGGGATCATGCGGCAAACAGGATTTACTGAGCCCGGAATCTAGTTGGCCTAGGACAGGACCCTGCACCGTGTCCGGCTCGCGCCCTTCCGCCCTGGCGCTGTCCCGCAGTGATGGCAGCGGGAACCTTCCTGCCTCCCACCTGGACTGCCGCTTAGCCTCCTTCCCGCCACGGCAGGTTGCGCGGCGCTACTGTCCGCCCAGAAGAAGGAAAAGGGCGACGGGCTCCCCAGCCTAGAGCTGTTGGGAGAAATCCGCCGCCTCCGCTGGAAATCGATATTAAGCCGTTGGGCCGGCACCGGCGCAGGACGTCGGGGGTTCAGCCAGTAGGTCCCGCACGTCTCATCATTTAGCTAATCGAGTCGAAAAGTTTCTGTAAGGGCCAGACCCGGCATCAGATGGTAACACTGATTGAACAAGAGATTAACACAATAGATCTCTAACCGAGGGGAAGCGTTGCTTTTCACGCTACGTGCCGTAATTAATGGTATGAATCAATTAATTTGACTTTTATTGTGTCGAAAGAAAAAAGCGCAACAAATGGAACTGGCGGCTGGGAGTTGTTCACCCCCACCCCTTTCCCCAGGGAGGTCCCAAAGAGACACGGGGGAATGGACGGATGGGGCCAGGTCTTGGCCGAGGGAGGCTCAGAGGCAGTAAACAGCGGCGCCGAGGGAGTGCTGAGAGCCAGCCCTGGCGGGCCGAGGAATTGAAATTAGGCTCATTTGGAGGATGCTTCAAGAAGACTGCGGAGGGCATCCCCTGGAGCCGCTACCCTTCCGCGCGTACACACACACGTGCAACGCGTCCACGCGGGCCCAGTCTCCTAGGCTGCGGTGGGGCTCCTGCTGGCCCGCGCCTGCTTCTGGGGCTGGACAACCGAAGCTGAGCAAAAGGAATTTGTGGATTCCGTTTCTTTTACGTGCCCCTCCGACGTTCTTTTTGTAATTATTGGGTTACTGAGACAGTTTCACCCGGGACCTCCGCTGCCGAGGGACAGCGGGCAGCCAGTTCGCCGCTGCAGTCGGTTTTGCGGGAAGCTGTCTAAAAGGTATTGTAAACGGTTCGGAGCCTGCGGGGCACAAAGCGGTGCAGCTGCGGGAATGAACTCAGATGTATTTTAGGGTCAAGTGCAACCGGGGTATCATTTAGATACAGAAAAATCGTGGAGTTTCCTGGGCGTCTCAAGATGGAGGAACTGCCCCGGCTTCAACCAGAAACATCCTGCGAAGTGGGGGATCCAATGTGCTTGTGTTTTATCCGGGAAATTATCTAATGAAAATTGAAGTCAATCTGTGTGTCGCACTGCCTATGAGTGAAGCAAGTTTAGGTATGTGTCCAGGCTAAGGAATGAGAGAGGTGGTAGGTGAGAGAGACACAGACAGGGAATCATAAGTACTACTGTCCTCCAGGAAATACATCCAGTTTCTTAGTGTCTTCTGTAAATACTGAATTTCACTATTTCTTCTCAGACTATCTCCCCTTGTGCTCCTTCCTCTGGTAAGGCCTGCACTCCCTTCTCAGGCCTCAGTGGCCAGACTGGGCTTGGGTTCCAGGAGCCCTTAACACCCGGCAGGCACTCGCGGCTCGCAAGGAGGCTGCCTAAAAATGCAGGAGGAAAAAAGCAGCGCATCGCGGCTTCACCAGGTCAGGAGCACTATTCGGAAGTGCGCGGTCCACGCACCCCAGCAATGTCACGCATCCGGGGTCGGTTTGCGCCCCCCACCCTCCATCCCAGTTAAATGCCGACAGTCTTTCCTACCATCACTGACTTTCCTTGCCAGAGAAACTCGGTGTGCACTGGCCATATCCTCGCCTCCTCCTCCACCTCCTCTGTTGCCGGTCTCTGAGGAACTAAAATCTTGGAGGGTTTGTCTATACCCTAAGAGGAAAGAATCCACGTTAGTTAGCCGCAAGGAGAGTCCAGGTCGTCAACAAGCCCGCTCCCAGGAGGCTGGGCCCAGAAGCCTGAGAAGTCACACCGCCCGCTCCCCCTGAGGTCAGCCATCCCAAACCGGGCGCGGCGTCTAACCTAGAGGCCCGAAGCCTCTTCCCGTCCCCACTCGACTTACCCAGGCCGCTGCCAATGCCGGCTCCTTCCCCAGCGCCTCATTTCCGACTTTTTCACATGCTAAGTCGTTTAACAACTCCGAGCAGCTAGTTGCGGCTTTATTTATAGGTTCTCTGTTATTTTACGTCCTTTTTATTTCTCTCTGCAACTATTCTGATAGATTAATCAATAGCCATTTTCTGACCTTCGGAAACCCCAACTGATGCTGCTGTGGCCGAGCGGGGGGTGGGGGGCAATATATTATTACACACACATACATATAAACACGCCCACATCGAGCCAGGAAACCGAAGACAGGACCCTGTGGTTTGACTTTAGCGGGAGGAGGAGCGCCTCCCCTCAGCAGGTGTCTCCGCCGACTAAGCACAGAGGCAGGAGGGGCTCTTAAGTCTAATTAGCAAGACAGAGCCGGGGCGCTGCCCTTAATCTTTAGAGCTAAAAAGAATTTAAAAAAAAAAAAAAAAAAACCACAAGACCGAGACTACTAAGTTTTTCTTTAAAAAAAATTTTAAAAAGGTATGTGAATCTTGTCCTACATTCTATGCCTAGGGAGCTTTGGCAAAGGGCGGGTGGCAAGCGGGGGTTGGGGGGGCGGGAGGGAGAGGGGGCGGGGAGGTCGGGGAAGCAGAGCCGCGGGTCCGGCGGGCGCTCCCGGGCCCACACCCTCCCTCGCTCACACGCACCCACCCTCACTCACACCCACAGGCTCCCTCGACCCCCTCGCCGGGATCCAGCCCAGGGCGGGGTCCCAGGGCGGTCCCAGGCGCCCTTGGGCCCCGCGGGATGCCGGAGCACGGTGCGGCGCGGAGTTGCGCGTCCCTTGTCCCTTTGTTGACAATTCTCTCGACCAACTTGAGTTTGGCCGGCTCCGCGGCGGCCCTGACGTCACGCACGGTCACGTGGCCCCGCCTCCCGTTGGATCTTTAAGTAGAAAGTAATCTATCAGGCCAGTCCTTAAAACGGGACTTTCGACTGCGGGGGCTTCGGCGTCCCTGACACCCCCCTCCCTCCCCCGGTTGCCCCTGCCCGCGCCCTCCCGAGCTGCTCGGCGCCCCGCGTCCCGCGCCCGCCTGCACCGCTCCTGCTCCCCACGCCCGGGCCGGAGGCAGAGGAAGGCAGGCGAAGTGAGGGGGTGCGGCGTGGAGAAGCTGTCGGGCCCGGGCCGGGTCCGGGGCCGCGGCCGGGATCAGCAGCGAGCGCCTAGTACCAAGCGCCAGGGACAGCTGGAGTTTGCGGAGCGCTGCCACGGGGGGCGGACGGCACAGCCCGAGTCGTGCGATGCCCGGCCGCCGATTGTGAGCCAAGCCGGGAGGGCCCCGGACCACCTACGCCCCCCTCCCCTCTCCTAATCCCCTGTCTTTCGGGGGCGCCCCAAACCCCTTTCCTGAGGTTGGCGGCAGCCCCTGAAGACGCCCATCGCGCGCCGCTCCTTCCCCGCCGCCGCCACCAACCCCGAGGAGGGATGACCCTCTCCGGTGGCGGCAGCGCCAGCGACATGTCCGGCCAGACGGTGCTGACGGCCGAGGACGTGGACATCGATGTGGTGGGCGAGGGCGACGACGCGCTGGAAGAGAAGGACAGCGATGGGGGCTGCGACAGTCCCGCGGGGCCGCCCGAGCTGCGCCTGGACGAGGCGGACGAGGTGACGCCGGTGGCACCCCACCACGGGCAGCCTCAGCCGCCGCACCAGCAGCCCCTGGCACTGCCCAAAGAGGTGGCTGGAGCCGGGGCCGGGCCAGGGGGCGAGGCGGGAGCATCCGAGGCCGACGGCTGCAAGAGCGGCGCTGGCGGCGAGGAGGGTGGCGGGAGCGGTGGCGGGCCCGGCTCCGGCAGCGGTGCGGCGGGCGGCCTGGCCCCGAGCAAGCCCAAGAACAGCCTGGTGAAGCCGCCCTATTCGTACATCGCGCTCATCACCATGGCTATCTTGCAGAGCCCGCAGAAGAAGCTGACTCTGAGCGGCATCTGCGAATTCATCAGCAACCGCTTCCCTTACTATCGGGAGAAGTTCCCCGCCTGGCAGAACAGCATCCGCCACAACCTCTCGCTCAACGACTGCTTCGTCAAGATAC
Organism: Cervus canadensis; assembly: GCF_019320065.1. Lineage (NCBI taxonomy): Eukaryota > Metazoa > Chordata > Mammalia > Artiodactyla > Cervidae > Cervus > Cervus canadensis. Next base: position 77,888,147 of record NC_057387.1, on the reverse strand, counting down.
CCCGTGAACCGGGCAACCCGGGCAAGGGCAACTACTGGACCCTGGACCCTCAGTCCGAGGACATGTTCGACAACGGCAGCTTCCTGCGGCGCCGGAAACGCTTCAAGCGCCACCAGCAGGAGCACCTGCGTGAGCAGACGGCGCTCATGATGCAGAGCTTCGGCGCCTACAGCCTGGCGGCGGCGGCCGGCGCCGCGGGGCCCTACGGCCGCCCCTACGGCCTGCACCCTGCGGCCGCGGCCGGTGCTTACTCGCACCCGGCGGCCGCGGCAGCTGCGGCGGCGGCGGCGGCTCTCCAGTACCCGTACGCGCTGCCGCCCGTGGCCCCCGTGCTGCCGCCCGCCGTGCCGCTGCTGCCCTCGGGTGAGCTGGGCCGCAAAGCGGCCGCCTTCGGCTCTCAGCTCGGCCCGGGCCTGCAGTTGCAGCTCAATAGCTTGGGAGCCGCCGCGGCCGCCGCAGGCACGGCGGGCGCCGCGGGCACCACGGCGTCGCTCATAAAGTCCGAGCCGAGCGCGCGACCGTCGTTCAGCATCGAGAATATCATCGGAGGGGGCCCCGCGGCGCCCGGGGGCTCGGCCGCGGGCGCTGGGGGCGCTGGGGTAACTGGGGGCACCGCGGGTAGCGGAGGCGGTGGCGCCGCGCAGTCCTTCCTGCGGCCGCCCGGGACCGTGCAGTCGGCAGCGCTCATGGCCACGCACCAGCCTCTTTCACTGAGTCGGACGACGGCCACCATCGCGCCGATTCTGAGCGTGCCGCTTTCTGGACAGTTTCTGCAGCCTGCAGCCTCGGCTGCCGCTGCTGCCGCCGCCGCTGCTCAAGCCAAGTGGCCCGCTCAATAGGGACGCGCCGGTGGCCGGGATGCGGGGCCTGGCGGCGGCCTGGAGTCTCGGCTGCAATTTGCAAGCTGCGCGCCCCGCCCCGCTCTTGGCCCCCCTGCCCAATCCTGGACTCTGCCTCTCTTCCATTTCCTCCCCCCCGACCCCTCAACACCGACCTTCGGCGGCCTCCACCCAGTCCTGCACACCTAGGCTGGCGGAGCAAACTCGCACCGCGCGCCCGCGGGGAATATCTTTCCGTACAGGTAAAACCGAAAACCGATTTTTCCAAAACTGTACCCGGACGGCGCCTGCTCTCAATACCTGGGGGATGAGAGGGAAATTCTTTGTACATATTTGTATAAAAATTATTGACTTTCCTTTTGGGGTTTTTATTTTTTTAAGAAAAAAATTCAGTAGATTTAGAGCTCTGAACTTTCATTTTTTCTGAAGGTTCACTCTCCGCAGTTTTATGTGAGAAAAAATGTATAGAGACGTTGGGAGATTTTAAATATAAAATTTTCAGAAGACGAAAGTCATTCTATATAAAAGTCTGTTTATATATAATGAATATATATGGTATTCTAAATGTTATTCCATCGTGTTGTACACAACTTTGTAAATAAAATTTTTAAAGGCTCAGCTTAATGTTTCATTTAGGTGTCTAAAGTAAATGACAAGATTTTAAAATAATATTTGCATTTTATTCTTCCGAGATGAGTTTCAAGGAATGACCTTTTCAAACTTTGCTAATTCATAATTTGAGTGTAAGAAAATTTTAATTGGAAAAAGTATGCCTAATTTAAATTGTACTAATATTTTCTTTTAGTTTTCACATAACATGGGTGTGTGGGTGGTGACTTTCTCCCTATCAATACATTACTTCTAAATGACTAGATATTTCTGAAGATAAAGTAAGCTGCCATTTTAAAAACCAACCTAATTCTAAACTTCAGCACAATTTTAATTATTTTTAAACATCAGACTTCATCTTTCACAATGGAAACTTTCCAAATGAGAGTTCTTAATCATTTCAATTAACCTTTCAAAAGAATGTTAATTCCAAACATTTCCCTCATCTTAGCATTTAAAGCCTTGATTTTTTTTCAAACTATTTTCATCCTCTAAGTGGAGGTGGTAATAAACCCAGTTAACTTTTTAAATATATGTAATGGCATTTTAAATTTTGTAGTGAAGTAGTATTACCTATATTAACCTCATAGATGATACATTGTTATTTTGTTCTTTCATAATATTTTCAAATAAGATGCCTCTTTTCTATGGCAATAATCAATCCACAACATAATTTCCATATCTGAAGAGTTCCTGTAAATGTTTCCTTTCTTACCAACCCGCAGCTTTTACAAAAGCCAAGAAATATCCTTTAACATCCTTTTAAAACAGATGCACATCACCCGTTTCTTAAACTTTAAAAAATACCTTAGGCTAGTTTAGTATGAAATGCGAGATCACAAAGCAGGAATGGGGAAATGTCCTTGTGGATTATTTTTAATGTGCATTTCAGCTGTTGCAACCGTAAGTATTAACGTAGAAATGAAACATCTAGATGCGGAAAGTCAGTTCCCATCACCACCAACACATCCTCAAATGACATCAATTCTAATTATTTCGTAATTAATTTAGCTGTTGCAATTACGTATGCGAAATTGCTTTTTAAAACTGGAGCTGGTAGCAGTACTGTCAGCTCGGCCCTATGCGGGTGCTGTTTGCAAAACACCGTCAGTCCCCGGCGCTGGCGTCCACCTCGCCTTCCTTGTCGCGGAGATGCCTCGCTGGTCGCGGAGATAGCTCCCGGCTGCTGATCCGAGCCTTATTTCTCGGCTGTCGGCGTGGGCTAGGGCGTCACTTTAAAAGACACTTCCTCGCAAATACCGAATCGGTCTTCCTGATAAACAGTAAACATTATTGTGTCCTGAGTAAACATTCCTTCTGGATCAGAGTCCTAAAATAAAACAAGCTGCCGGGGGTGAGATCGTTTAACTTGATAAACAAGAACTTGATAATCAACCGCCACCGAGAGGAGCTACAGTAACCTTCACGAAGAAGAGATTATGGACCACACAGTCTACGGGCGGGTCCCTTCTAATCTCTTTTTACAAGGAAAACTAAACGGATCTAAATTTGTTTGTGTGTTGCAGCTATAAAAGTAACAAGTTGTTTCACAGTTGTGTCTGGCTAATCGGTTTTTACACAAACAGCAAATGGTACATGATTTGTGCAAACACATAGAGGTTATTTCTAAATTTAGCTTACACCCCTGGGAAAAGGGAAAGGCCGGGCTTCTTGAATTCACTTTTAGCCTCAAGAAGCTGCTGATCCAAGGCTTCTAAATGACATTGGATAACAGGGGCCTCATTCCATCCCTGATCCTTTGTTACTTATAAAATTACTCGCTCATATTTCCGCGCATAGCAGCAATACCGGCCGAGCCTGCGCCCGCGGCGTGACACTCGGCCACAAGCCGCCGCTTGAGATCCGCGGAGCATTTTTTCCCCCTGATATATTCGGCGATGGAGTGTAGAGGAGAGATCCGCCGGCAACTTTCTTTCCAGACACTTAGCAACCTTGAACTAGAGCCTAAAGATGACCCTTTCTTTATTTCTGGGCGGGTAGGAGACCCAGACCTCAAACCGACCAGCGACTCTTTAAAAGTCCAGGCAGATGTCAGGGATATAGGCCTGGCCATTACCCCCTGAAAAGCTCTTTCTGGTTTAAGCTTGTTAGACCACGAAGGCTTAAAGCAGCAGAAGAAAATGCAAATATCATATATAATGAACGCAAGCACTTGGGCTTCAAGGGAGGGCCTGAAACCCACATTTTACATGTGCGAACGCGACCACCGGCGTAGAAAGGCACTGAAAATCCCCTCTTACACTGAGATTTAAAGGCAACACGACTGATATCACCTTTTTATTTCACTTAGGCAGATTTATTTGTAATAAAAAGAGGAAGCGGGTTTTTTTTTGGGGGGGGGTGGATTTTAGCTTTCGACTACATACCAATTTAAACTGGTTTCCACTTCCTCTGGCACTCATTTCTAAAAAGTCCATCCAGTTCCGAGGGCTGTGGCCCTTAGAACATCCCTTGGATGGAGTCCCTGAGGGGGTCCCGGTACTTAGTCACTGCTCCGGGAATGGAGAGTGAATTCGGAGGTCCAGGGAAAAGCGAACCAAGGCTACAACATATGCACGCTCTTTTCAGGGCTCCTAATGCCATGGCGGACGTGGCCTGTAGGGGGCGACGAGCAGATGCGAAACTTCGCAGTTTTGTCTCCGAGAGTCCAGACCTAACCCTGAGAGACCTTCCCTCCCAGGCTCTGAGCACCCTGACCCTGTTACCCTGCTCATCCTCCCGGCCTGGGACACCCAGGTCGAATCTCAGAGAAGCTGTTTTTCTCGATCACTCTCTTGGAATGGGCAGAGTCCCGAGGGGAATTTGCCCTAAAGATTGGGAAGCAATAAAGTTTAGTGATGAGGAAACATAGACTGGGAAGCAATTAAGAGTTACATTTGAGGTTATTTATTTTATACGGTTTATAGAAAGAGTCTTGGCAGTGAGAGGGCCATGGAAGGCTGATGTGTGTGTGTGTGTGCGCGCGCGCATGCATGTTTTAACGCAGGTTCCTTGAAGAACTGTTCTGAAGAGACGATGATCTGAAAGAAAGCCAGTTCCAGAGCCATGTCTATCAGACTCCACTCGTGTCCGTGATGGTGACAAGTTGCAGCATCATTAGTGAATAAACTCCTGAGAGGTGGATGGGAGGTTGGAAGGTCTCAGAGTGCCCAGGTGGAGTGTGTCTGTGTCTGTGTGTCTGTGTGTGTCTATTTCATGGGAGGTAATGATACGAAGCAGTGGAATGAGAGAGGTCTTCCAGAGGGAAGAGGACATCCCAATCAGGACATATGTATTTACTGACTGTGACCATGGACAAACTGCTTGGTTTCTTTGAGTCTGTCCATTCCCTTGTCTCTACAGCGAGAATGAGAGAATGATACTTGTAGCTTGGGCTTGCAGGATTAGGTGAGTTGGTGTGTGTGTGGGGCGGGGGGGGGTGTTTTGTAAATTGTAAAGACCTTAAGGGGATGTAAGGTGTTTGTTTGTTAGTGGCTTCTAGAAAGACAAACGGGCTTCCCTGGTGGCTTGGTAAAGTCAATAACGAATCCGCCTGCAATACAGGAGACCTGAGTTCCATCCCTGGGTCGGGAAGATCCCCTGGAGAAGGAAACGGCTACCCACTCCAGTATTATTACCTGGGAAATCCCATGAGCATAGGAAGGGTTCCGACACCACTTAGCGACTAAACCACCAACCAACAGAAAGGCGAACAACTCTGTTACAAACACCTGCAGTTTTTGGCTGGGTTTAGAACCACGAGATTTTAGGTGTAAAAGACGAACTTTTCTATTTCAGCCCCCCACCCCCACACCCGCTGTCTGAAAGGATGGAGCAAAAGAGAGGCTAGTCAGAATGGGCTTTTCAAAGGAGGGGTCTCCTCCTGGTCTAGAGTCCTTCGACCCCGCCCTGGGCTTGAGGAGAAGACCGGGATGCCCACCTGCTCTCAGCCTGCAGTCCCAGCTCTAGAGGCCTGGCCTATTTCTTTCCGTTGAGTCGTCTACTTTGCTCCTTGCCCCTTTGCTTCCACTGTCCGAGGCAAGTGGGGAAACCTGAGCCCTGCGCTGACAGACGCCCATTAACGCAACGCGCAGCCTCAGGACGAATTAAAGGTAACCAGATCTCAGACCCACGTGAAAGACCACCCTCCCTTTGCCTGCCTCCGACAGTTGGCAGAGATACACCCAGAGCCAACTTCTCTCCCTTAATCATCACCACCCCCTCCCCTTGCCCTCTCAGGAATGTACTAGCCATTCTTTGCTCCCCGCGGGCAACACCAGCCAAAAAGGGAGGGTACGCAGAACAAAATTTGTAAAGAAATGTTGCAAAATCAGCGGAGGAGTCGTAGAAAGCATTATCTTCTACTTTCTATTTCTCGAGAGGGTGTCTTATATCCTAATTTTTCAAAATAAGGAAATTAGTCACCTCCCTTCCTCCTTCTTCAGATGATTCTGTGCTTAGAGCACACAGCTCGGTCCTGTCAGTCGGGATGGGAAAGGAGACACCTTCATTCCCTTATCTGGGTCCTCTGGGTCTAAATTTCAGAGGCATCTGCAGAAAAACAGCCCTAGAGAGCACCCTCTCTTCTTTCCACACAGGCCCTGAAAGTTCTGTGACTTCCCCAAGGTCACTTGCCAGCCCAAGGATAAGCCTTAGAAATGCTCAGCGGAGGAAAAATTGTTCTCTATCCTGGAAAGACACCCCACTTGAGGAAAGGGAAAAAAGCGAACAGTGGCACAAAGAAGATTGGAAAGACTGGGGGTGCGGGGAGGGGGCAGAGAGAAAGAAAAAAAGACAAACGCAGAGAAACACTGGGCCGAGCTGAACTCAGCTCTGCGAAGGCCAAGACCTAGACCCCGTGCGGCCCCGCGCGGCCCCTGAGGCCCGCTCCGCCCAGACCCATCCGCGCCGCGCCGCGCCTCTCGCCCAGAGCCAGGCGGTTCTCCGGGGACCTACGCCTCGATCTCCTGGCCTAGTGATTTGGGAAGGGAAGGACGAAGGCGGAAACTCCAGGCCTGAAGCTCAGAGGTCAGAGGTCCAGCCACATCGCTCAGGTCCCCACGGGTGTCCCCAGCCCCTTCCACGCTGGGTCCACCTTGGCGCCAGCCACCAGGGCTTGGCCTGAGGGACTCCAGCTCCCCTGGACTGGAGGGGACGAGGGCGGGGGGGGGGGGGGGGGGGGGGGGGGGGGAGAGAATTTGAATTGATTAGGGAGGAAACCCATCCGTAAAAAGACACCCGCTCCTGCGGCTCCCCACTGGCCCGCGCCTGGGAAGCTCGTGACGAGGACAGATCTCCGTGGTGTGAACCCGGGCGGCCGTAACGCCCCAGCCCAGGATCTCCGGGGAAACCGGGGTAGCTGTACTAGGTACAAGTTAGGGCACAGTCCTAGGAGTCGTATGGAGGATCGTGAGAAGTCAGGCGACAAGGCCAGGATCTTGGGACGGGAGTGCCCCCTCGACCCGGGCCTGTTTGCCCGGCCGCCAACGCGTGACAAAAGGTCTCTTCTCCGCCATCCGCGCCCCTCTGCTCCCGCTTCAGCGGACTAGGCGTTTGGGATGCTCCTTCGCGAGATCCTGCAACAGGAGCTGAAGTGCACGCCTTATCGAAGAGGGGAGTTCTCCTCCGCCCTCCACTCTCTCTTCTCGGCAGATGGTGAGCGAGACTGTTTTCCTCAAAAGACCAAGAACACATTTTTACCAGTTACACTTATCTGCAAGGAGCGCATGCAGAGGAACGCAGCGGGCTAGCAACCCCAAACCTTAACTTTTCTGTTTGCTTTCAAGCTCCACCTGGGAGGCACCGCCTCCTCCGGGAAGCCTTCTTGAGCCTCCCAGCTCACATCAGTTGCGCCTTCTTGGAGTTCACGGTGCCAACTAATGAATCGTTGCCTACGTTGCCCTGTGATCTCGCTACTATCTAATATTGCTGAGCACAAAGGGAACGATCAAAAGTATTTGTCTAATAAAAGACAAAACTAGGATCATGGGACTGGGGATGAAGAATCTTGAAGGCTGTTAATTGATCGAATGAGGTTTTTCTCGTGATTGGGGACGGTTTTCTTCCCATTCCTTTCCTTCAGTCTCCCCCCCTCCTTTTTTTCTATAATAAATGCTTTTATAAACACCATGTTAAAGGAATTTTAAAAAGTACTTATTAGAGATCTAAAAAGTATAACATGTCAATGTTCATAAAATAATTGGATTTTCTGAAATATTTTTTCTGCCATTGTGAAATTAGTTGAAAACCTCTTGGCCTAGCCTAAAATATACCTGCAGACAGTTCCACCTCCCTCCTAAGGAAGAAAACTAGAGTACCTTGGGATTTTCAGTGCCTATGCTTCAGTTCCTCCAGTAGAAGAGGATTCACCACCTCACAAAATATCCATTGCACATAGGGGCAGCTTTATTTTTTAGAGTGCCTTTCTTTTATAGACCTTTTATTTCCTTAGTAAAGTATAGAGAATTTGAGAGTCATTTGCTTAGATGTCAGTACTAAAGATGTTATATTGTCATGTGTTGGGTTTCTTTATCTTGAAGAATTCACCGTGGTTTGACCTCTGTGTTTGTGGAGAAAACTGAACAACAGCTAAAGCTTTGAGAAGGTATTCTGTATTCAGTATACAAGTTCCAGGACTGTATGGGGTCTATTTTGAGATCTACTTGGAGAGCTCAAGTTGTTTACCACCTCCCCCAGGGTTGATTTCAGACTATACTGGTGGTAAAAGTTTTGTTGGATGGTTGTTAGAATTTCATGGGGTTTTTTGTTTGTTTTTTAACCAGAAAAAAAACCTATTTTTAAAAAGTTAAATTATTTAATTTCTCTTTCCTTGCTGTGAACATTGGCATAAATGTTAATCTCTTAACTGTCAGTTATCCAACCCATTTACCATGTGGAAACTAGGAACTTAGATGGCTTCCCTGTATGTAGAATTCATACAGATTCTACTATTTAATATAGAGAAGAAGAAAGAAAATCTTAGATTATTTGGCCATTGCCTTCCAATTGAGATCAAGATACTATGCTCTTTAGTGTTATACACTTAATGCTTTTTTTTTTTTTTTGCAAACTTATATCTAGTTTGTGTAGTCCCTATTGATTTAGGTTTGTTTTTTTTTTTTTAGTTACTGATGTATACTTGATTTACTGATTTAGCCTTTATATAGCTCAGTTAGCTTCTTTCTTTGCCATTGTTACAGATTATACCAGTAAGCCATCTCTCAAATTCTACCATCTTGCAAATGTAAATGTTGGTTACAAGAACAAGGTGGTATCAAGATCAGCACAAATTAATCACAACCACTGTGAAACATCTGCTTTATTGATGGTACTTCAACAGCATCACCTTTCCACATACATCAGGAATTATGACTTTATGATAAAGTTGCTCTTGCTGCTGGAGGGAATCGAGTACAAGAGTTAATAGATTGGATTAAAAGACAAGAGTAATTCTTAGTCCTAGGCCTGACATTGAACTTGGACGTATCTGATGGACTCTATATTTGCCCACATAAAGACCACAATTTTTTTTTATCATAGAATATTGGCTATATTCCCTGTGTTATACAATGTATCTTTGTAGTGTATTTTATACATAATAGTTTATACTTAATCCTTTAATCCTGTATTGCCTCCTCCCTTCTCTTTACCCACTGGTAACCACTAATTTTTTCTCTATATCTGTGAGTCTGTTTCTGTTTTGTTATATTCACTAGTTTGTTGTATTTTTTAGATTCTACATATAAGTGCTATCATACAGCAATTGTCTTTCTCTGTAAAGACCAGTATTGAAAATGTAGCTGAAAGAGAAGAATTTAGTATTATAACTATCATTTTAACAATTCAGGCAACAGATCTTTTTGAGTAACTGTTTAAAAATTTAGAGATTTTTTTTTTAAACCTTAATTTCACTTTTGTCTTGATTTAAGGTATCTGTTATACCAAGATATCTGCTGTTCACATCTCCAGCAGTTTGATGACTCCTTCACTCTGATATTGGTAGTGTATATGATAGTTCAGGGGAGGAGACTGGATCACCCCCCTCTACCACCACCACCCATGGGAGTCACATGAATAAAGTGGGAATAAAGTGGGAAGCCCCACAGGAAACTGAACAAATCTGCTCTTTACTTTGGGAAAAGAAAGAAAGATAGTGCTAAGTCGTGTCTGACTCTTGCGATCCCATGAACTGTAGCCTGCCAGGCTCCTCTATCCATGGGATTCTCCAGGCAAGAATACTGGAGTGGGTTGCCATTTCCTTCTCCAGGGGAACTTCCCAACCCAGGAATTGAACCCAAGCTTCCTACATTGCAGGCAGATGCTTTACCGACTGAGGTATGTTGGGAGCCATCATTCTAGTACAGAATATATATGTATATATATATAAAATAAAGTATATAAATACAAATATATATATATTTAAAATACATACATATATGTATATATGTATGTAACCCACACAAATGCAGTGGGTTACTTAAATAAATATTTTTTTTCCACTCCTCACTATATGTGGGATCTTGAATCCCTGACTAAGGAAACGCCCCTTGTGTGGAAGTGTGGAGTCTTAACCATTGGACCACCAGGGAAGTCTTAATGGGTTACATTCATTTATCTGTTGCTTTAAATATCCTTTTATAAATGAGATGAAGTGTGAGGAAAAAAACTTTATTAAATTATAAGAGCTAAAAACTTACTGTGTAAGAGATAGCTGTACTGTATTTTCAAAATTGATTCCCTTTCTAGGGAGGGTTTGAGATGCAGAATGGTTGTCTAGAAAGGGCATGGATTTTGGATCTGTTTCCTATGGTCAGTCAAATTCTGGGTCTGTCATTTCCAAAATGTGATTTTGATCAAAGGTATTTGGGTTCTCTGAATCTCAATTTTTTTGTCTATGAAATGGGAATGGAACCACAATGTGAAGATTTACTATGATAACGTATTTGGAGTGCTCAATAATGGTGGCTATTATTGCTTTACAGTTTTTGCTGATTTAATAGCAGTCATATTTTCATGAGGCTACCTTTTGTTTCCCTCTGATATTATACAACCATAGTTGTCACATTTCATATTTTAAAATGATATTGATGATACCACTGTCCCTTCCATCTGTTTGAACTAGGTATCATTTTTGTGTTCTCACAACCTAACAAATGTGAAACAATTTACTCTGTAGTGCCACTTGGTAAATCACTTTTTCACTTTCAGAGTATTTTTCAGTCTTGTGGATGAGAGGTCTTGACAATAGTCATTAAAGACATGATAGCACTTTCACAAGAACAAGGACATGTGCCTTATGTCTTTGCTGATCTCTGGGTCTAGGTGGACTAATTTTAACATTTTTCTAGATCTACACTAAGATTATACTAAAAGAAGTTACTCTCTGCCTGCATTGTATCTGATCAGGGAAATGCCTGATTTTGAGCTTATAAAGACTTCCTCAGTTATATTATCTGGTTAATGGGAGGATGTGATGTTGTACAGTTAAAGAAAGTTGGGACAGAAGTCAGCTGATAGGGTTTTGCAGCCTGATGATTTTGGCTAAGTTACTTGAAGCCGGCTAAGTTATTTGAAGCTGTAAACCTCAAATGATGAAACTCTACTGGGGATGGTCTGTGTCTATTTAGCTTGAATTAAACCCAACATTACTTTTTATGAAAGTGTCTTCCCTGGTGGCTCAGTGGTAAAGAATCCACCTGCCAGTGCAGGAGACGTGGGTTCGATCCCTGGTCTGGGAAGAGTCTACGCGCAGCAGAGCAACAAAGCCCGTGTGCCCCAACTATTGAGCCTGTGCCCTAGAGCCTGGGAGCTGCAACTGCTGAAACCCACAAGCCTAACTACTAAAGCCCGTGCTCCCTAAAGCCCAGGTTCTGCAACAAGAGAAGTCACCGCGAGAAGCTGGTACACTACAACTAGAGAGAAGTCTCCACTCAGTGCAACTAGAAAAAGCCCACATAGCGATGAAGACCTGCCACAGCCAAAAATAAATAAGTAAATAAATAAAACATTTTTAAAAGTATGAGAGAGAGAGAGAAAAGACAAAAGAGAGAATGGAAAACCATTTAAATGTGAAGTTGTCATGGATTCCATTCAGTGGGCATGGAACAGAGGGAAATGAAGCAAAGGTGGCATGAAGTTGCTAGTTCTGGCTAGTCTCTATTCACTTATGCATTTTACAATGTAAGCATCTTGCTTCAGAATATCGTGTATCTTGATGGTTAAATATACTGCCCTTATATTTTTGTACAGCATGGACCCTAAATGCAAAACAACTCTTTCATCTAGAGTTCAACCAAAGAGGTATCAACCTGTTCCAACAGTGGAAATGCTGATAATTAGATTAAGGAAGTGATGATATGCTTGTATATTGTAAGGGCAAATTTAAGGGATTTTGTGACTTATTTTTAATATATTTGATTTTGTTTTTACCTTACATGTTGCTTTAAAATCTAGTTTCAGCACAAAATGCAACTTCCACTATAATATCTGCCTTACCAGAGCTGTTCTTGGAATCAAATGAGATAATATATGTTAAAGTGCTTTGCAAAATACAGAGTGCTATAAAATGTTTCTGTCCTCTGGACAAGACTTGGCCAGAAATCCATTTAAAAGGTTTTATTCTGTGTTTTCACACAGAAAGTGAATTGTGATTGAGCACAGAACAGTAAGCACAATAATAATAATAAGGATAGGAGCTAAGAAGATAAACTGACTACATAGTAACCTGCCAGGAAATGTGTTTCATGCTTCAAGCAGATCATCTCAATTAGACAGTGCTTTGGGACGAGTTTTTCCTCTTAGGTTTCTATCCTTCTAGGCTCTCTTAAGACTCTCCAAATTCAAATTACGTACACTTTCTGGGATGCCACATTACTTATGTGTGTGTGTGCGCGTGTTTTTCCCCTTCATATATTGCTGAATTTAATAACTGAGAAGTGCTAGGTGAGAAAAATACTTATTTCCTAACTCAATGTGTTTCCATGTGAAGGAATTTTGCCAGAGGACATGTGAGCCTTTCTCTTTTACTCCTCTCATAAGGGAGGATGACATCTAAATGGTGAGTTTAGAAAAAAGGACCAGGCATCTGTGGACCAGCTGCTCCTGCACATTTTGGACTTGCCTGCTCACAGAGAGGATAAATTTTGGCTTTCAGTGTCTTCCATGGCATGACCTTAGCAGAACATGCGCTGTACTTGTGGTTGAGGTCTGCATCTGTTTACTGCTGCATATGATCGGGTAGGTAAGTCTGACTAGTTCCAAAACTACAAGCAAGTTCACCTGGTTGCATATGATTTTTTTTTAAAAAAGATTTATTTATTTACTTATTTATTGGCTGTGGTGGGTCTTTGTTGCTGTGCGAGGGCTTTCTTTAGTTGCAGAGAGTGGGAGCTACTCTTCATTGAGCTGCATGGGTTTCTCATTGCAGTGGCCTTGCTTGTTGCAGAGCACAGGTTCTAGGCACATGGGCTTCAGCTCTTGCAGTGCGTGGGCTCAGTAGGTGGGATACACAGGCTTAGTTGCCCCACGGCATGTGGGGTCTTCCTGGACCAAGGACTGAACCGGCGTCCCCTGCATTGCAAGGCAGATTCCTAATCACTGGACCAACAGGGAAGTCCCTGGTTGCACATCATTTAATGTAGCTTTCATTAGAAATAAAGCTAATACTTAACTCTGATACCTGTGTCTACTTCTTAACTGTTCCTAAATCTAGGTAGATAGGGAAGAGAAGAGTTATGAATTAGTTACTTAAAACCCTAACAGTATAAGGGAGTGAGTGGTTAAGAGCACAGGTGTGGAAAGGAGATTGCCTGATTTCAAATTCTAGCTGCATTACTTTTCAGCTGTGTTACCTTGTTCACGTTACTTAAACTCTCTGTCTTAGTTACCTTATTTGTGACTCGGGGACAATAATAGTACCTACCCTCGTAAAGTTGATGAGAGGATTAAATAAGTTAATACATGTAAAGTGTTTAGACTAGTCCTTGGTATACAGTAAGCATGCAACAAATGTTAGCTTTTCTATTATTAATACTAATAACCCAGAGATACAATCTAAATATTTGCAAATAATTTGCATTCGGCTTCTAACTTCTCTCCTTAAAAGATGTTGATTTACTGATTGTCATCACAGGGGCATTCTCCTGGTTAATTCTCTGTGCCAAACATAGTAATTTAGTCTTTCTTCTCTACTTGTCACAGTCGGTAGAAATGGGATTCACAGTGACATTTCTTAGGGGCACTTTTTAAAATTTTTATTTATTTATTTGGCTGTGTCGGGTCTTAGTTGCAGCACTCAGGATCTTCATTACGTCATGCAGATCTTTCATTGTGGCTCATGTACTCTATCTAGCTGAGGTGCACAGGCTTGGTTTCTCTGTGGCGGGTGGAATCTTAGTTCCACAATCAGGGATCAAACCCAGATTCCCTGCACTGCAAGGCAGATTCTCAATCACTGGACCACCAGGAACGTCCCAGAGACACTTTTAGACTTCTTTCATGAGGTCTTCAGGCTAGTCTGCTGTGCTCACTCTTATTTCAGAATCACTTTGCTTATTCTATGTAATTTAGCAATAAAATATATGCTGTCATATGTAATGGGGTGCTAGATAGAGTAGAAATAATAATAATAATAAAAAGAAACACCTGAGTTCCTGTTCTTAGGATACAAATATGCTGCAGTTATATTTGGGGGGAATGTTCAACATTTTGTCATGGAAAATTTCAAACATACAGAAAAGTTGAAAGACTTTTGCAATAGACACCTGTATACTCATCATCTTACCAGTAACATTTCAGTACACTTGCTCTATCATGTAATTGATCCAGTCATTCATCCTTGATCCATCCATCATTCCATCTTACTTTTCTGAGGCATTTCAAAGTAGCATGTTGCAGTAATTTTCTGAAATGCTAACCTTTGGTTCGTTCCTTGAAATTTCCTATAATTCCTCAATTTCCTCTCAGAGGCAGAAGTAGTGTAGCTTAGAGAATGGGTCTGAAGCATGACTGCTTGAAATCCAGTCCTGCCACTTACTAGTCATGTGCCTGTGTAACCTTACTGTTATTTAGTGTCTTCATCTGTAACAAGAGACTAATAATAGGACCTACCTCTTGAAGTTGCTGTGAGAGTACATGTCAAGTACTCACAACAGTGCTTGGCCAGCAAACACTTGCAGAGTACCATCTCATGTTAGACAATGTATACGTTTAATTCTCTTTCATTTTGGTAACACCTAAACCCCATGGGGGTAGTACCATTATTATTAAATATATTGTATATTAGCTATTGGGCTTCCCACGTGGCACTAGTGGTAAAGAACCCACCTGCCAATGCAGGAGACAAGAGATGCAGGTTCAGTCCCTGGGTTGGGAAGATCCCCTGGAAGAGGGCATGGCAATCCACTCCAGTATTCTTGCCTGGAGAACCCCATGGACAGAGGAGCCTGGCGGGCTATGGTCCATAGAGTCACAAAGAGTCGGACACAACTGAAGCGACTTAATGTAGACTAGCCTAGCCTATGTTAGCTATTATTATTTGTTATAGCAGAAATTCAGAGGGAAAATGTGTCTGCTTAGTTTTGAGTTTTAAAACAGACATTTTGAAGTTGATAGCAAAAAGGAATAAAGGTTTTTAGAAAGAAACTGAGTTCTTTGTCAAACACTGAAGTTTGCATCATTAACAATTGATTTTGAAACAACAAAGACTTGCAGCTGGCCAAATTGTATAAACTTTCTTAGCATTGGAGAGGAGAGAGGAGCAGAAATCAGAGAGAAGCTAATGAGGGTAAATGGGACCTTCCCCAAGCCAGGCTGATTCCCAGAGCTGGGATAAATGTCACTGTGGATGAATTTGGGAATTTGATAGGAGAGAATTTTGCTTCCTGCTAATATTTTTTGGACTCTAACGATGTAATTTTTTTTTTTTTAATCCCATCCATCTCTTCAGTTCAAACTAGGACACTATCCACTGCCTTAGAAAAAGGAAACCATAAGAAACAAAGTGTTAAATATTTAGCTTTTGAGCACCAAAACCCAAAGACATGGCAAAACAAAAACATGTTCTATAAGTACAGTTATTTCTGGTTCTAGAGGAGATACAAATTTTCTGGACTAGAAGAGAACTCAAGGGGTTTCCCCAGTTTGCCCAACAATAAAGAATCTCCCTTCAATGCAGGAGAAGAGAACTCAAGGACAGGCCCAAACAGACTGGGAAAAGTTGGTGATGCTAGTTGGGGGTGGGCTTCTGTTTCCAATTATATTTGATATTTACCAAAAATATTTAAGTGTTGTTAGGGTATATTGAGGATTCTAATTTAGTATTCTACTAATAAAGGCAAGACTTGGCAATATTTCAGTGTTCCCATTATATATGACATAAGTAGATAGCTGGAACTCCCCAAAATTTTAGGAGAGATGTTTTATTTGTACATTACTGCCTTGAGTTGGCTATAATTTTCTATTGCTTTTATTTTTCCTTTTTAATTTAGAATGATAGTTCTAAGCACTTTACATGAATAAGCTATACAAGTATAATTCATACATATTACTTTCCAATTATTTTGTATAACCATGTTTATTTACAACATAAATAAATTGGAAATGACTATAATAAGTGTAAGCTATGTGGAGTTATAATTAAGAGCACAGGCTCAGAGCCAGACTATCTGGGTTTGAATCCTAGCCTTACCCCTTACCAGCTGTGTGATATTGGTCAGGTTCCATTTCTTGATCTGCAAAATGGGAACTGAAATAGTATCTACATAATAAGGTGGTGTGAAGATGAATTTAGTTAATACATGTAAAGTCTTTGTAACAGTGCCTGGCACACAGTAGGCACTCAAGGATTGTTAGGTGATTTGCAAGTTATTTTGCCCTATTAAAAGAAAAGAGTTTATTTATAGCTAATTATTTTCATAATTAAGACTTCACTAAGAGTTGGAAAAGCAGGTGAAAACATTTTCTGAGATGACACTTTTTTTTCCCCTAGCTTTTAATGAGGCCATGCTATGGACTACACTGTATCCCATTCAACAGTCATATGTTGAAACTCTAACCTCCAAATGACTGTGTTTGGAGATAAGGTCTCTGGAAATAAAGTTAAATGAGGTTGTAAGGGTGGAGAAACGCTCACCCAAGTTTTCTTACCCCATTCTGCTTACAAAGTTGCCTTTGGTAGGGATCACCCTCATTGGCACTGACTGGACAATAAGACAGCCTTACTAGTCCTGGCTGTTGGATAGAAGTTTGTTTGTTGGGGTGGATACTCCACACATTTGAGTGACAGAGCACCATCCTTGATTCCCATCCCTATTTCATATATATATATATATATATATATATATATAGGTATATATGCATGCATAACTATCTATGTGCAAAGATGATTATAATATCAATGTTTGTAAATAACAAAAAAAGTAGAAACAGCCTAAAAGTCTGATAGAGACTTGTTAAATAAATTATGCTATATTATCCTTGGAATGCTCCAAGGCCATTTTTATGTGGCTGATATAAATTCCATATTATGTTAAAGGAATCAAGCAAGATTCAGAAGAGTGGGTGGAATATACCCCCATTGTGGGGACTATCGTCTTTGGGGATGGGACTAGTGTTTAGGAGGAAGAAAGACATAGTTTTTTGATTGTTCCAAATTTTTTTTTTATCAGATGTATTATACCAGTTATCTATTGCTATAAGTAATAAATCACTTCAAAACTTAGTGGCTAAACAACTGTTTTCTTTGGTTGCAATGTAAGGATCAGCAGTTAGGGTTGGGCTCACCGGATAGTTCTCCTGGTCTTCTCTTGGTCATGTGGCTGCAGTTGTCTGGTGACTGGACAGGAGCTGGACAATCTGTCACGGACTCACTTAGGTGTCTGGCCATGGATGCTGGCTGTCATATGTGCCGTCTGTCTCCAGCAGGTCAGCCTCAGCCTATTGACACGATGCCTGCGTTCAAGGAGAACAAGAGCTGAAGTTTCAAGGCCTCTTGAGCCCTGGATTCAGAGGAACTCACACCACATTTCTGCCGTATTTCTGTCAAAGAAAGTTACATGGCTCAGCCCAGATTCAAGGACTGAGGAAATAGACTCTATCTCTTACAGGGAGGAATGTCAAAGAATTTGTTGCCAGTTTTAATCTATCATATACACATATTACTTTTTCCAATAAGAAATTACTTAGTTAAAGAAATACATATCTAAACAAGTGGGGCCTGATCAAATATACAAAGTTTTGCACAGCAAAGGAAACCATTAACAAAATGAAAAAATGACCTACAGATTGGGAGAAAATAATTGCAAATGATGTGATTGACAAGGGATTAATTTCCAAAATATACGAAGAGCTTATGCAACTTCCTATCAAAAAACCTTACTATCAAAAAATACTCCCAATCAAAAAAATGGGAGTATTCCCTTGTGGTTCAGTGTTAGGACTCCGTGCTTCCACTGCTAGGGGCCTGGGTTTGATCTCTGATGGGAGAATTAAGATCCTGCAAGCTGCATGGTGTGGCCACAAAAAAGAAAAAAAAACAAAAACAGACTCTTCCAAAGAAGATATACAGACAGCCAATAGACACATGAAAAGATATTCAACATTGCTAATCATCAGAGAAATGGAAATCAAAAACTACAATGAGGTATCAACTCATACCACCCAGAATGGTCACCATCAAAAAGTCTACAAATAATAAATACTGGAGAGGATGTGGAGAAAGGGACTTCTCCTACAGTGATGGTGGAAATGTAAATTGGTGCAGCCATTATGGAAAACTATATTGACATTTCTTAAAAACCTAAAAATAGAGTTACCATATGATCTAGTAATCCTACTTCTGACCATATATTTGGAAAAAACTCTAATTCAGAAGAGTACATGCACCCCAAGGTTCATAGCAGCACTTACAATAGCCAAGACAGGGAAGCAACCTAAGTATCCATCAACATGTGAATGGATAAAGATGTGGTATATAAATACAATGGAATGTTACTCAGCCATAAAAATAATGAAATAACGCCATTTGCAGCGATATGGATGGACCTAGAAATTATCATAGTAAGTGAAGTAACTCAGAAAGAGAAAGACAAGTATCGTATGCTATCACTTATATGTGGAGGCTAAAAAATAGTAGAAATGAACATATTTATAAAACACTCACAGAGTTACCAAGGGGAAGGTGTCAGGGGGGAGGGATGAATTAGGAGTCTAGGGTTAACAGATACACAGTATCATATATGAAATAGATAAACAACAAGGATTCACTGTATAGCACAGGGAACTATTCAATATTTTGTGATAACCTATAATGGAAAACAATTGAAAAAAAACTGTGTGTATATATATGTGCGTGTGTGTGTGTGTTTGTGTAACCAAATCACTGATGTAAACCTGAAACTAACACAATATTGTAAATCAACTATACTTCAATAAAAATATAAGTACCAATACTATTCATAGGATTTTAAGAATTTGGTGGAAATTTGGAGATTAGTATAAAAACCATCTGATTGTATAAATAAGGAAACTGAAGTCAGAAAGGGAAAGTGTTTTGGATTAAGATGATGTAGTAACAGAATTAGGCATCAGACTGCCTCCCAGTCTTGTACTCTTAATTCCACAATAGGATTTCCTTTTGCAAATAAAGCTTATTAATGATCTTTGATCTAGAGAACCTGACAACATTGCCCTATTGCTCTTAAGAACTTTAAAGGCTATAGCTCAGGCAAGCAAAGGAAAAGACTAGAAAAAGAATCCAAGCAATTCTGGGAAAAGTAAAATGGGAATTTGCTGGAGAAGGAAATGGCAACTCACTCCAGTATGCTTGCCTGGGAAACCCTATGGACAGAGGAGCCTGGCAGGCTATAGTCCATGGGGTTGCAAAGGGTCGAACACAACTGAGTAACTAACACTAATGGATTTTCCAGCTCCAAGTCACTCTTTGGGGAACTGCCTCATTTTGTACTGCTTTGTGTAAAAGATAAGGACTATTGTCTAAAACAAAAATAAATGGGAATTTGAATTATCTAGATTATCTACTCTCAGTGTTTCATTCTTTTTTTTTTTTTTTTTAAGGAAACGGTCTAGTGTAGCTATAGAATAAATCATTTACCGAGTTGTAAAAAATTTGGTTACAATTGCTGTATAAAATGGGTCTAGATGATTTTTCGTTTGGGGATATTTTTCTTTTCCATTTTGGGATATTTTAAAAAACAAGTGTAAAGTATATTCAAGTTATTCTTGTTGGTCCCACTGGGAAGTTAGAAGTTCACTTTTATAGGTCTTCATCTTTTGATTAATGTAAACTTGCTTATTAATTGGTTGGTTAATGAATTTTTTAATTAATTCAGCAAATGTTTATTGTGAACCCACCAATTCAAATATTGTGCTGAAAATTGAGAATAGAATTTACTCTCTTAAGAAGCTTAACATCTTTTTGCAGGCAAACATGTATATAACTAACTACAACACAAAGAGAAATGAGCTAGATGCTGTAAGAGAGATATTAGCAAAGTGGAATAAGAATATAGAAGAACAATTGTAGTCACTCCAGCTGGGCAGAGTGGGAAAGGCTAAATCATTTGTGGCAGAAAAGAAGAAGAACCAGAAGAAATTTTTTTCTACATATAGAGTGGTTAACAGATTTTCTTCACAGAAGGTTAAAGTTGGGGAATTTAAAAGGCTTAAATACTTAAGGTGCATGTCTGTGGTATTGGGAACCCTTGGAACAGATAGTCACTTTTTCCCTAAAATGGGATCTGTTGGGTACATAAAGTTCTGAATGGAAGAATCCCTGTAATTACCATCATGTATGGAAATCTGGATTAGATGGAGACTACTGATCAATTTAGAACAAAGTTCTGGTATGCCAAGGAAGCAAAAGCAGGTAAGTAGCCTTTCTAACAGAATTCTCCATTAACAGAGTTACTTCTTTGGGGGTTTGCTAACACAGTACAATGATTATATACTCTGATGAAAGAGAGGGAGACATTGGGAGATAATTTCTTAATTTAAGTAAGTATCTTTACTTCTCATATTAAAATTTATCTCATGTTCATTCATTGCCATTTTCTTTTGTGTTCAGATATCACCTAAATGAAAAGGTAAGCAGACAGGCAGAAGTTCCTTAAAGGACAACAAGAGAAAAATGCTCAAGTTGGCTCAAGTTGGCCCAAGTTGCAGTAATAATGAACGGTAAAATATTTCTGTTCATTAGAAGCCTATAAACTACTCCTTTCAGAGCCCTGAAACCCTGAGAACAAGTTGAGTTGATGTGAGGATGGAGCTTTAACCAGTTACTGTTGCTTTTTTGCTTTAAATAAGACTTGGAATCTCGTTTTATGGGTGCCTGTGTTATTTCTCAACATCTGGTTACCTTATGATATGCAGCTGCTAATGGAGCACAAGATGTGTATCATTGGATAAATAAGAACACTATTTTTCTTGAGGGACAACACATATTCTTGGGACTTTTATTGAGTTACGTTTTACTAGTCTTTAAATATTTAGAGTTATGTACTTAAAAGATACAGAGCATAGGTATTACATCCACAGAAAGTATTTTAGTCAGTGAATGTTCAATGTAGCAGGTAGAGATGAACTTAGCACGTCTTGTAGACTGAACTGGGAACAGACTCTTCAGCCATAAAATGCACTTAACAGTCTATTTAATAGTGGTGAGGTCCTTGAAAATGCAATATCCATGCTAATCTCGCCTTTTTCTAAATCACAGATGAAAAATAGGTCAGTTAGGTAGAGCCTTCTCTTTCTATTGAAAGTGTGACATTTAATCTATTGAAACAACTACCAAAACTTTATTAATTCAATGTAAAATAAGCGTGCTGAGAAAGTAGAGAACTTTATTAAGAACACAAGGTTTTCCAAAATTTGATCTGGGTGTCTTAGGTTTTAGACACCAATAAAATGTCTATTTGGTGGATTTGATCAAATCAGTAACACCAAGGAGGGGCCAGAAAAAAAGCAACCCAGAATGTAATTAAATCTCACACTGTGAAATGGCTTAAAGGAACTAAATGTTTTACAGAATGTAAGAGGCCAAAAGTAGAAAAGGAGTCTCCAGAGAAAGACTTGCCACTTCTCTGATGCCTCTAGGGAACATTCATTTGGGAAGAGAAGTATACAGCTTCCAGCAGAGAACCAAGTAGTCAAATTGGGGCTTAATGTAACTAGATACCAGCCTTGGTGTCTTTCCTTTAAACCACAATGTTCTGGAGAATTCTACGGAGAAAAAAATGCAGGGTATCTGATAAATCATAATTGCATTTCACTGGGGTCTATTTAGAAGAATAACTGTTCACACTTTTCTTTTCCAGTCCCGCACATTTATTTAAATAGGATTTAGTACTCTCTGACCCCACCCTCATAATCAGCTCAAATGTATACCTAGGGTAATGCTATAGTTCCACTCCTTTCCAAGAACTATTATAAAGAACAGGAGTTCCAGTATTTGAAAAGTAAACACGATACTCTACTATAGCTTTGGATAGGGGCTTGGGGAAAAACTTGTTCCTCTTTTTTTGTTTGTTTTTATTTTTCCTTGTCATATATTCTTGGGTGGCAGATTTAGGTGTCAGTGGAAGGGAGAGGATGTTTTCCTTTTTCTAGTCCTCTTCTGCAGATCCTGAAAGAAATTGTGGAGGAGGAAGGGCACCCAGAGGTTATGAACTGACTACTGTGGATTCAATAATAGTTTAGTTCTGTTCAGTTCAGCTCTTATTCCAGAAAACTAACTCCATCAATTATAGAAAATA
The DNA here is from genome assembly GCF_019320065.1 of Cervus canadensis. Classification (NCBI taxonomy): domain Eukaryota; kingdom Metazoa; phylum Chordata; class Mammalia; order Artiodactyla; family Cervidae; genus Cervus; species Cervus canadensis. The sequence continues at coordinate 77,865,931 of NC_057387.1, read as the reverse complement.
GCTTTTTATAGATAGTTTTTTCCAAACCTATCTTCAGTGCATATCCAGGAAAGATTATTTTCCTTCACACCATCAAAGCACCTACGTTCTTTCCTTCATTTTATGAGAATCATTCAGGTGATATGTAGTAGCTACTATTATTGGGCACATGTGGTATCTCATTTAGATTTTTAAATCCATGTTCCTAGAGGCAGAGTGCTACTATTGACAATATCTGCCATCTCCCTTCTCATTAAAACCAAACCCCAAACCCACTGTAAAACAAAATGGTGATAAAAAATCACACCCTACATATTTTGTGTCCCACCCCTTTTCTCAGTACTCGTTTTTAGTTTGGCAATCTTTTTAAAAAATTGGTGAGCAAAAGCAGAAAACCAAGTAGGAAGCAAAGGCTTTATTTTTTGAATTATCCTTTTTCTCTGGTATGGACTTTCATTCTTTACTATAAATAAAAATTTACTTAAAAATCAGACTTTAAATCTTGATGTATTTACTGTAAAATTTACAAGTTAGAACCTCCTGCCATCTTGATTTATATGATTTTAAAATGGAGTTCTTATCATTTCCCTCAGGAACACTTTTTGGTTTGAATAGCTCTTACTGGCAGGTTGCCTCCTTTATACTTAGCCCAAATTTTCATTTTCAAAGACTGTTTTAGACAAGTGCCATGATAGCTCTAGCCCATGGATCTGTGTACCACATAATAGAGTGTGACAATCCACTCAGTTGTGAAAGACACTGGTGATAAAGTAATAAAGTAGCATTTGTGTTATCCCATTGGCTTTACAAATGTACTTTAACATTGACCCATGGTGTTACTCATTATTGGAAACTATAGATGTTTATAATTCTCCAAAATATATTGGTCTAAGTTATATCATATATCACATATTTAAATTTAAATTCAAAGTCCTGGGCTGAGAGAGATGTAGATTTGTGACACTCCTTGGAGGTTTGGGGTCTATGAACCAATGACTACATTACACTGCCACATTAAAGATCTCTTTATATCTGTAATGATATAAGCACCATCCTATATTTTAATAACTTTTAAAAACAGAATTTTTAAATCTTTTGCATTTATGAAGCTCAGACTTCCACACCAAATTATATCTGTGGACTGTTATATATTTACATTCCTTCTGTCTTTTTATATCTGGATATAAATAAAGATATAAAAATGATGTTCTTAGGATTATTCCTAGACTCTGTTACAATAACATTATTTGAACTAAGTGGCAGGAACATGTATTATTTCTTTTATGGATCAAATCGATGACATTATATGTATGATTATGTACATATATACTGTTGAAAAATCTGTATATGAGAATACTTCCAAGTGGCATCTGAAATTGACAGTAAAAATAATGATTTATATTCTTCTGGGCTATATATAATATAGGTCTATAAAAACCTTAAGGGCAGGTTATTTACTGAATAACTATTTGTTTAATAAATGAATATATCCATGCTGCTGCTGCTAAGTCGCTTCAGTCGTGTCCGACTCTGTGCAACTCCTTAGACGGCAGCCCACCAGGCTCCGCCGTCCCTGGGATTCTCCAGGCAAGAATACTGGAGTGAGCTGCCATTTCCTTCTCCAATGCATGAAAGTGAAAAGTAAAAGTGAAGTCACTCAGTCCTGTCCGACTTTTCGAGGCCCCATGGACTGCAGCCCACCAGGCTCCTCTGCCCATGGGATTTTCCAGGCAAGAGTACTACAGTGGGTTGCCATTGCCTTCTCCGAATATATCCATAAGTAATTATAAATGAACTTGACTAGATTCATTTAAGCAATGAAGAAATTTAAATAATTCTAATTCACAATAGATAATGCAGTTTTAGGGTGATTCCACTTTGGTCCCGTTCATATAGGCGGCTAGTTTCTGAAGTTCCCAAAGCAGTTCATTTCATCTGTAAGGCTATTTGGTGTGTGTGTAAAGAGAGAGAGAGGGAAGGGAAAGGAGAGGAAGGAGGAGAAGAGGGACAAGAAAGGTAAGTTAAGTACTCTATAAAGAGAATCTTTCCCTTTTGGGTTCTCACTGGAATAATTTATATAACAAAGGCAGAATAACTACTTAATTCTTTTTATATACCAGTTTTCAAAATAATGAGTGGTTTGCTAGCTTCCACCATTGCTGACCTTTTCTTTTTTTAAAGTATCTTTACAAGTTCAAGGACAATGAGACAGACAATTCACGTTTGACGTGTTTCTATCCTTTGTAGTTATTATGCTTACTAATGCTCCGTGTGTCCCATCCGTGGCCCATAGGAGTCTCTTCAAGGTGGCTTTGGAGTCTTTCTGACATTGACTCTAGTAGTGTTTGATAGTTTCCTTGATATCTGGTAGAACAAAATGTTCCAGATTTATTTATTTATTTTTTTTTATTTCAACTACAGAGGGCAGGTCTTTATTCCCAATCCCGATCCCCTCTCCCACCTCCCTCTCCACCCGATTCCTCTGGGTCTTCCCAGTGCACCAGGCCCGAGCACTTGTCTCATGCATCCCACCTGGGCTGGTGATCTGTTTCACCATAGATAGTATACATGCTGTTCTTTTGAAATATCCCACCCTCACATTCTCCCACAAAGTTCAAAAGTCTGTTCTGTATTTCTGTGTCTCTTTTTCTGTTTTGCATATAGGGTTATCGTTATCACCTTTCTAAATTCCATATATATGTGTTAGTATGCTGTAATGTTCTTTATCTTTCTGGCTTACTTCACTCTGTATAATGGGCTCCAGCTTCATCCATCTCATTAGAACTGGTTCAAATGAATTCTTTTTAATGGCTGAGTAATATTCCATGGTGTATATGTACCACAGCTTCCTTATCCATTCATCTGCTGATGGGCATCTAGGTTGCTTCCATGTCCTGGCTATTATAAACAGTGCTGCGATGAACATTGGGGTGCACGTGTCTCTTTCAGATCTGGTTTCCTCAGTGTGTATGCCCAGAAGTGGGATTGCTGGGTCATATGGCAGTTCTATTTCCAGTTTTCCAGATTTATTTTTATATATTTCTTTTCCAAACCTGAAATTAGCTACCCATCTTGTGATCTCCCATTCCTTTTTAGTAGAAATGGTGTTTCAAGACTACAATCTGTATGCTAAAGATGCTTATTGTTATTGAATTGGTTTTTGTTTTTAGTCCTTTCAGAACTTTTAGTTCTTTGATACTTTAGTTAGGAAAGACTAAAGACTTTTAGTCTCTCAGAAAAAGAGCTAGGAAATATTTCCTTGCTCCCTTTCCTTGACTCCCTTTTTCCCTTCCTCCCCTTCTTTCTCCCTCCCATTTTTCCTTTCAATAATTAAGTAAAATAAATCATAAGTTCATATGGATATTTCTATCTTATGCCTTTTACTCCTTTCCCCCACACCAAGAATCCTAGTATCAAAATACTGGGATGATAGAATCTGAGTATCACATAAATCTTTATTTTCTTTATCCCACTTTACACATACAGCAGTGGTAAAAGAACCCGCCTGCCAATGCAGGAGACATAGAAGATGCCAGATTCGATCCATGGGTCCAGAAGATCCCCTGGAGGAGGGCATGGCAGTCCACTCCAGTACTCCTGCCTGAAGAATCCCATGGACAGAGGAGCCTGGTGGGCTACAGTCCTTAGTGTCAAAAAGAGTCTGACACAACCTAAGTGACTTAGCACACATGCAATTTCTAAAATAATAATACTAATCCTAATGCCAACAACATAGCAATCATTTAATATTTTTTTAAACAGATCTTTTTTTCTTAGGGCATATTGCACTTGGGATACATCATTAAATTATTGAGTTTTAAAGTGATTTGAGGGAATTCTCTGCTGGTCCAGTGGTTAGGACTCAAAGCTTCCACTGCTGCGTGTCAGGTTCAATCCATGGTCAGGAAACTACGATCTGGCAAGCCATGGGGCATGGCCAAAAAAAAGTCATTTGGAACAGTTATTCTCTGTGTAGTTGAGCCACCAATTGGATACCCATTTGAGTTCTTTTGTTTCATTCTATTTCTGGTTTTAAGGGATTTATTTTTTCCCATTTAATTTTGTTTTATAATTAACTTAATTTTCAAAGTTCATAGTCATACTAAGGACAGTCATCATGTCAATACTTTGTCTTTTTGTTAAAGGGGTGCAAAGAATGAAAATGACTGAATGTAACTAAAATTCATGATTGTATAGTCCTGACATCTTTTTACTGTATTTCTTAGAGAAATTATGCAAAAGTCACTAACCAGAATTTCCAACAAGTGTGATTCATGAACCACTCTGTAGGAAGTGATGTTAGATTTGGGATGGAGTGTGGGGATAGAATTTCATGGTTAATGTCTGAAAATTCTATATATTTTTAAGTTTAGTGATAATTTTTTATTTTTTAATTTTTATTTATTTTTGGCTACACTGGGTCTTCGCTGCTGCACTCAGGCTTTCTCTAGTCGTGCAATCAGAGGCTACTGTCTAATTGCTGTGTGAGGGCTTCTCATTGCAGTGGCTTCTCTTATTGCAGATCAGGGACTCTAGAGCCAGGCCTCAGTAGTTGTGGTGCATGGGCTTAGTTGCCCTGCAGCATGTAGTATCTTCCTGGATCAGGGACGGAAACAGTGTCCCTTACATTGCAAGGCAGATTCTCAACCACCAGCAAAGCCCAAATTCTATATTCTTTTGGAGGTCATGATATATAATAACATTGATGTATCAGTCAGTTCAGTCGCTCAGTCGTATCCGACTCTTTGTGACCCCCATGGACTGTAGCATGCCAGGCTTCCGGGTCCATCACCAACTCCCAGAGCTTGTTCAAACTCATGTCCATCGAGTTGGTGATGCCATCCAACCGTCTCAACCTCTGTCATCCCCTTCTCCTCCTGCCTTCAATCTTTCCCAGTATCAGGATCTTTCCCAATGAGTCAATTCTTCGTATCAGGTGGCCAAAGTATTGGAGCTTCAGCTTCAGCATCAGTCCTTCCAATGAATATTCAGGACTGATTTCCTTTACACTGATATATAATAACACACAAAAACCTCTGAGAAAACCTGAAGTAAAGAATTCTTTTTAGATTTGTGTAACCCATTGTTTTCAAACTTATCTGTGTATCAAGAGATCGTCCTCATGCTATTAAAAATTATTTTATTAGTATTACCTCTTGGGCATGTTGCACTGCACTGCAAGTGGGATCTTAGTTTCCTGACCAAGGATGGAACCCACGCCCCCTGCAGTGGAAGCAGGAAGGCTTAACCACTGGACCCCTAGGGAAGTTGTCTCATAATCTTTTTCACCTTTTTTTTTTTTTGACAGTAGTTATCCTACTGAATGACGTACTTTGTGAAATGTTGCTCTCAAGTTTTCTTGTGTGTCCAAAGGGGATAATAATACCTTTCTAATATCCTTTCAGGGTTATTGTGAGGATCCAGTGAATTGGGTATGAACAACTTTTAGCATATAAAAGAGGAGGCTATTTTGCCAATAGCTAGATGGAAATTTGGAGGTTCACTCTATGCTACTTAGGTGAACTTATCCCTGGGGGAGACAAAGGTATGATGAAAGTTGGAGATTTCAGATGAATGAAAAATGACATATAAGGGTCAACTGAGGAAGCTATACAGATAGAAAAAAAAAAAATCTATTTCTAACAATGTGTGTGAGTGCTAAGTTGCTTCAGTCTAACTCTGCAACCACATGGACTGCAGCTGCCAGGTTCCTCTGTTCATGGGATTCCCCAGGCGAGAATACTGAAGTGGGTTGATGTGCCCTCCTCCAGGGGATCTTCCTGTCCCAGGGATCGAACCCAAATCTCCTGTGTCTCCTGCATTGCAGGTGGTTCTTTACCACTAGTGCCGCCTGAAGAGCTATGGTCAGGTGAATGATTTTCACCTAGAATCAGGGAAGTCCTGGGCCTGATACAGAAGAGGGCTTGTTTTCTTAATAGGGGGAAGGGACTAGAAAATTACTATAAAAGTATGACTTGTGTGAGGGAATTTGCTTACTCTGAGTATTCAGAGTACCGTTGATAAGGTATGTACTAGTTTGTTAGGGCTGCCATAGGGAAAACCACAGTCTGGGTGGCCTAAACAACAGAAATGTGTATTCTCATACTCTGGAGGCTAGAAGTCCGAGATCAAGGTGTCAGCAGCATTGGTGTCTTTTGAGACTTCTCTCGTTGGCTTGTAGACTGCTATCTTCTCCATGTCTTCACATTATCCTCTGCATGTGGGCATGTCCACTGCCAAATTTCCTCATCTTATAAGGATACCAGTGACAGTGAATCAGTGACCTCATCTCAAACACATTTACTGAGTATTTGTTATGCATAGGCACTGGACATTCAGGAGTGACATTCAGGCAGTTATGCTCGTTACTATATCACCAGCTTGTACCTAGTGGAGGGAAAGAGCAGGAGTAGGTACATAGATGCATTGGTGGGGCAGTTCAGCTGTGAATTAGAGGTTTTGAAGTTCTTCCACAATTTATTCAATGAACATTTTAAGCACCAACTTTGGTCTGAATATTATACCAGAAGCTATCAGCTTGGGAGGAAGAAAGAAGAGACTGATACCAATTGTCATCATTTGAAGATATATCTTTTATAATATACTGATATTTTTGAAATATCAATATGTGATCAAACCCTGGGCCCCTGCTTTAGAAGTGCAGAGTCTTGACAAGGAAGTCTCAACTGCCACAGTTTTGGCTTGAACCATTTCCTTTGTCGAGAGCCTTACTCCCATTCTCCTGGCCCAGGCTCTCTTTCAAAGCTCAGCTGACTTCTCTAGGGAAAGTGTTTCTTGATAATTTTTAGTTTACATGAATGTTCTTCTCTGAACTCCTACAGTACTTAATGCATATACCAGTAATTTGACTGGTAATCTATCCTTTTATGCTTTTCCAATGAGAATTAACATTTTTGAAGGCAGACACTTGGCCATATTTCTTCATATTTCCAGGGCCAACGGTCTTTAAAATATAGTAGGATAAAATTTTAGGTCTGGAAGTTTATCTAGCCCACTCATTTCACAGGTGAAGAAAGCATGATCCAGAGAGTTGTTCAGAGTCACTTTGTTATAAAGCCATGTTGTTGTTGTTTAGTTGCTGTTGTGTCCAAATATTTGTGGCCCCATGGACTATAGACCACCAGGCTCCTCTATCCATGGGATTTTCCCAGGCAAGAATATTGGAGTGGGTTGCCATTTCCTTCTCCAGGGGATCTTCCCAACCGAGGGATTGAACCTCCATCTCCTCCATTAGCGAGTGATTCTTTACCACTGAGCTATCAGGGAAGCCCCAGTATAAGGCCATAGCCAAAGCCAAAGCTGAAGCTCCAATACTTTGACCACCTGGCAAAGAGCTGACTCACTGGGAAAGACCCTGATGTTGGGAAAGATTGAGGTTAGGAGGAGAAGGGGGCAACAGAGAATAGGATGGTTGGATGGTATCACTGACTCAATGGACATGAGTTTGAGCAAACTCCAGAAGATACTGAAGGACAGGGAAGCCTGGCGTGCTGCAGTCCATGGAGTCGCAAAGAGTTGGGTATGACTTAACCTTAGTGACTGAAGAACAAAACGCCGAATACTTGCGGATACTGGGCTTCCCCAGTGGCTTACACTGTAAAGAGTCTGCCTGCAGGGCAGGAGACCCAGGTTCAAGCTCTGGCAAGATCCCCTGGAGAAGGGAATGGCTACGCACTCCAGAATGCTTGCTTAGAGAATTCCATGTATCGAGGAGCCAGGCAGGCTATAGTTGATGGGGTTGCAGAGTCGGACCCGACTGAGCAACTAACACTTTCATGTTCATGGTGTGTGGTTACTTTCACGGATTATAGCGGGATTGGCTTTACAGAATGGCAGGATTCAGAAGGGGTATATGAGGGCATTCCCCGACCAAAGTAAGGGAATGTGGTTATTATTTGCAGGTTTGGGAACACGGCGGTCCAAGCTGCTTGATGGGGAAGGTGTGATGGCTACTGGAGGGCAGAGCTGTTCTTTAGCACCCCCCACAGTTTCTTGAAGATGCCTGGAGTTCAGTACTATTAACTCCATGAAGTGGCTTCCCAGCTTAATACCTACTTCTCTGAAGGCATGCAGCCTGAAGAAAGTAAAGCCCATTGGCTTTCTGGCTCCTCAAGGGCATAGGTCCAGAGGAAGATCTCCAGCTCGTTGGTGAGGACTAGCCATGGGCTGTCCACTGTGTGAAGCGCGCCAGGACGCTCCCCTAACAGGAATCCGTGGACTAAGCAGCCGCTCAGGCCTTGGCCACGATCCCAGGAAAGAAGAGCAAGGGGCTTTCCACCTGCCCCAATCCTCACCCGGACACCAGGCCTCTCGGATTCCAGCGGCTCGTGCTCTGCCTCCGAAGCCCGCCTTCTCCACTCCGCGCCTTTTCCCCGCCCCTCCCCACACGCTCGACGGGCTCGCTCCCGCTCCGGGCACGCGGACGGTGCGCGAGTACGCGGACGCGGAAGGAAGGCCGGCCGGGCTCTCCGCCGCGGGGGCGAGCGCGCAGGCGCCTTCCTGGAACCTGCTGCGGGGCGAATCCCTACGTTCGGAGAGCGGCGGGGTAAGAGGCCCGGTCCCTGGAATTCTGGGGCGCTCGGAGGAAGGGGAAGGGCCTGGGGCTTGGCTGTCTGGCTCCCGGCTCCGCTCCGCTCGAGGGAAGGGAAGCCTCCTCAGTCCCGCCCGCAGGCTAGATTGGGGGTCGGGTGGGGGATGCGGTGATCATGGGGGTGCCCTGGACTGGAAAGCTTGGCACCCTTGTTCCTGCGGTCCTGAGGGTCCGGCTCGCCGGAGAAAGGGGCAGACACACCAAGGAGGGGCCCTTTGGCGAGTTGTGCTCGCCTGGGATAGCACACTCCCTGGCTTTGCTGCTCACCTGGGGGAGGGACCTTTTCGGACCGAAAGGAACAAGTTTGGCCCTGGGACGTGGACGACAGACATTTTTTCTGCCGAGACGCACCCTCTGGGTAAAGTGGGACGGAAGAATTCTTTGCTGCCCGCGAGAATGGGTTAGGAAGCCACTCTACTTTGTTGTACAGAAAGGAAAAATAGTAAAATAAAACAAAAAACAAAAACAACCCTTTTTACTGTTCAAGGAGAACAGATCGGTTAGCAATCTCGTATGATAATATCTTTAACCACAAAGGACTCAGTACAATTAGGTACTTCCCTTCTTCACCCGAAGGTCTCCATTCAGCAAATACTTTGAGTTACCTTCTCTGTGCCAGCCTTGTTCTATGAGCAGGGAACTGGGCAGCAGCTAAGACAGGAGGATCCCTGCTTGCTTGGAGCTTATATTCTAGTTGACAAATAAATGTTATTTCCTTTGTAACTTTTATTATAACATGTACAAGAAAATACTGTCCACAAATCATAAATTGTAACTAATTGATTTACCATTAAGTAAACACATCTTTTAACAACCACTTAAATCAGGACACAACATGTGGGATCTAGTTCCCTGACCAGGGATTGAACCTGGATCACTTGCATCTGGAGTGCAGAGTCTTAGCCACTAGGCCACCAGGGAAGTCCTTGTTTGATCCTTTTAAAGAGTAACTCCTTTCTTAAGAAGAAGCTCATTTAATTTTTGGATAGCTCTAGTTGTTAGAAAAGTTTTCCTAAGATTTAATCTAACACTGGTCATTAGGGTCATCTGGGTCCATCCAGAGCTGATCTGTTATCTGTTGCCTCCCTTTCACTACTCAAGCAGTTTTTTGTTTTTTGTGTTTTTGTTTTTTTTTTTTTTTTTGACGTTTAAGTGCAAAACTTTGAATTTATTATCCCTGTAATGATTTCTGGAGTTAGATTTGGCCCATCATAGATGTTGTCTAAATCTTTTTGGATATGATCCTTTCATCTGTCAGCAGTTCCACCATTGTGCGCTTAACAAACTTGATCAGGGAGGTTCCTGGTGACCTAATGGTTAGGATTTCGGATTGCCCGGGTTCAGTTCCTGGTTGGGGAACTGAGATCCCATAAGCCCTGTGGTGAGGCCAGAAATCAAACAAAAACTTGATCAGCGTATTATTAGTTAAGCATTATTCTTTTTTTAAAGATCGTTATGATTATTAAGGGTAATTGATTGTCTTATTTTTGTTATTTAAATATGATCATCTGGAACTGTGGATAATTCATTTAACTTGGTTGTTTTACTGATTGAAGTTTCCACAATGGAATATCAGTTAAGTTATGGATTTTTAAATCCAGGACTTAGCATTTGTAAAATCAATTTTAAACTTGATATCTCAGCAGAAAATAGAGTGTTGTGTTGCAATTCTGGAATATATAGTGCAACACGTTAAAAAGGGGTTTTTGAGTTAGACTAGAAAAGGATTTGAAAAGTTTATAATGGCCCATAAACTGTGTGAAACCTGGAATCAATGTGAGAAACTGATTTAATTTTATTTTTTCCTCCTCCCTTGCCTCTGTGGTAGAATGTCTTGTGATCAATGAAATGATCAAAGGTGGATGCAGTAAGAGGGAGGAAAGAAAAAGGGAATTTGTATAAATAGAATTTGAATAATACATTCACATAGCCTTATTAAATGCTTCTAGTCATTCTAACTTATTGAGATGCTAGACTTATTAATTCTAGAGTTGTTCCTTGCTATTTTTAAGTAAGAAAAATACTTTTTTTGACCTATAGGTAAAATGTGCCAATTTTCCCCTAAAATTTAGCACTGCATAGCTTGTGGGTTCTTAGTTCACTGACCAGGGTTTGAACTTGTACCCTTGGCAATGAAACCATGGAGCCCTCACCACTAGACCTTGAGGGAATTCCCTGAATTAATTAATTGATTAATCTTTTGAGTATGAAACTGTTTTATTTTCCAATCTAGCAAGTCCTAGTTTTTCTAAATTTCCTTCATTTTATTTTTGGCCTCACCAAATAGCACATGGAATCTTAGTTCCCCAAGGACCAGGGATCAAACTTGAATTCCCTGCATTGGGAGCATGGACTTTTAACCACTGGACCACCAGGGAAGTCCTGAGGAGCTAACCTTTTGAGGTTCATTTCCTGACTGGAGGACTAGGGAATAAGGAACTTGAAATTATCCATTTTCCTTGACTATCCCCTTCCCCTGTTTCTCCATCTTTCTCTTTGGTTTAATGTTTGTTGTTTGGGCACTATGCTCAGCTAAATCTTGGTATCTTTTTTTTTTTTCCCCTGCAGGCTACTTCTTCCTAGAGATAAAAATCAATATTTAACTGGAAACGAAGCATCAATTAAAATCCTCTCAAACTCCTAATTCCAAATAATTGATAATATTTCTCTGATCAAGAAAAGAAGTGATTCACTGCATGTTAAAAGTATTCCTGTGTTAGTATTGCTGTATTTTTTCCCTCTTCCTGAATTCGAAGAAAAAATATGGAGAAATGGTACTTGATGACAGCTGCAGTCTTACTAGGACTAACAGTACGGTGGACAGTTTCTCTTAATTCTTACTCAGGTAACACATTTTTCATTTAATAGGTGAATTTTTTTTGAATCTTTCTTTTGTCTGTTTTTTGAGGTTTTTTGTTTTTGGTAATAGTTTATGGTTTTCTGACCAAGACAGAGAAGAATTTCAGGTTATGTTAGTGTAGTCAAGAAAAGGCTCTTAAAGGTCTAATGCTAATAAATAGAATTTGTGTAAGAGCTAAATAGAAGCACAGGCTTTGTAATATGAGAAAAGAAAGATGTATTCTAACTGGGAAGATGACAAATTGAGAAACAGTTATCTCTTAGCTGTTGAAGAGAGAAATGAGCTAGTACTTCAAAGGGGGAGCGGAATCAAAGAAGGATTTTGTTTGTTTAGGGTAGAGAAGGCTTGTGTATGCATGCTAAGTTGCTTCACTTGTGTCCGCCTCTTTGCTATGCTATAGACTGTAGCCTGCCAGGCTCCTCTGTCCTTAGGATTCTTCAGACAAAGATCCTGGAATAGGTTGCCATGTCCTCCTCCAGGGGATCTTCCCGACCCAGGGATCAAACCCGAATCTGTTGTGTCTCCTGCACTGGCAGGCAGGTTCTTTACCACTAATGCCACCTGGAAAGCTCAGGGTAGAGAAGGATATTACTACCTTGAAAGGAAGAGAGCAGTGGAGAATAAGATTGGGAATGATGTGAGAGAAATGGAGTGGGGGTGAGATTGATGGAGTCTGGTCCTGGTGATTGGGGGTGGGATTAAATTTAACCTTGTGAATATTTATTTGATACCTCTCCTATTCCAGGCACTATGCTAAGGGCTAGAAATTTAAGGTGAATATCTAATACTTAAAGGGGTCTTCATTTTAGTAGATAAGTAGTCACAGTCAGTTCAGTTCAGTTCAGTCGCTCAGTCGTGTCTGACTCTTTGCAACACCATAGTGGACTGCAGCACACCAGGCCTCCCTGTTCATCACCAACTCCCAGAGTTTACTCAAACTCATGTCCATTGAGTTGGTGATACCATCCACACCATCTCATCCTCTGTCGTCCCCTTCTCCTCCTGCCTTCAGTCTTTCGCAACATCAGGGTCTTTTCAGATGAGTCAGTTCTTTGCATCAGGTGGCCAAAGTATTGGAGTTTCAACTTCAGCATCAGTCCCTCCAATGAACACCCAGGACTGATTTCCTTTAGGATGGACTGGTATGATCTCCTTGTAATCCAAGGGACTCTCAAGAGTCTTCGCCAACACCACAGTTCAAAAGCATCAATTCTTTGGCATTCAGCTTTCTTTATAGTCCAACTCTCACATCCATACATGACTACTGAAAAAACTGTAGCCTTGACTAGCTGGACCTTTGTTGGCAAAGAAATGTCTCTGCTTTTTAATATGCTGTCTAGGTTGGTCAAAACTTTCCTTCCAAGAAGCAAGCGTCTTTTAATTTCATGGCTGCAGTCACCATCTGCAGTGATTTTGGAGCCCCCCAAAATAAAGTCTGTCACTGTTTCCACTGTTTCCCCATCTATTTGCCATGAAGTGATGTGACCGGATGCCATGATCTTAGTTTTCTGAATGTTCAGCTTTAAGCCAACTTTTTTCCTCTCCTCTTTCACTTTCATCAAGAGGCTCTTTAGTTCTTCGCTTTCTGCCATAAGGGTGGTGTCCTCTGCATATCTGAGGTTATTGATATTTCTCCCAGCAATCTTGATTCTAGCTTGTGCTTCATCCGGCCCATCATTTCTCATGACGTACTCTGCATATAAGTTAAATAAGCAAGGTGACAATACACAGCCTTGACATACTCCTTTTCCTATTTGGAACCAGTCTGTTGTTCCATATCCAGTTCTAACTGTTGCTTCCTGACCTGCATACAGGTTTCTCAAGAGGCAGGTCAGGCGGTCTGGTATTCCCATCTCTTTAAGAATTTTCCAGTTTATTGTGATCCACACAGTCAAAGGCTTTGGCATAGTCAATAAAGCAGAAGTAGATGTTTTTCTGGAATTCTTTTGCTTTTTCGATGATCCAGCGGATGTTGGCAATTTGGTCTCTGGTTTCTCTGCCTTTTCTAAAACCAGCTTGAACATCTGGAATTTCATGGTTCACGGTGTTGAAGCCTGGCTTAGAGAATTTTGAGTCACAATACAATGTGATAATTAAATGTTGAAATATGTGAGTTTCAGTGTTAACATAGAAAATTATCAGGATGCATTGCAGAAAACTTTTCACAGGATGGCGTATGAATTCAAGGTTTGAAAGATAAGTTGGAATTTGCTACGCAAATAAAATGGGGAACGTATTCTAGACAGTAGAACATGTGCAGAGATATGGTAGGTGGCATGAGAGCATAGTTGTAAGTATTTGGTATTAGATAGCATAAAAAGACGGGAGAAGGCAATGGCACCCCACTCCAGTACTCTTGCCTGGAAAATCCCATGGGCGGAGGAGCTTGGTAGGCTGCAGTCCACTGGGTCGCTAGGAGTCGGACATGATTGAGCAACTTCACTTTCACTTTTCACTTTCATGCATTGGAGAAGGAAATGGCAACCCACTCCAGTGTTCTTGCCTGGAGAATCCCAGGGATGGGGGAGCCTGGTGGGCTGCCGTCTATGGGGTCACACAGAGTTGGAGACAACTGAAGTGACTTAGTAGCAGCAGCAGCAGCATAAAAAGAAGGAAAGAAAGGATAATGAGGCATGGCTGGAGATTTGGCTATGTAGTTAGCTGTGTTTTAGAAAAATAACTTATTTTTTTACTATTTTATTATTGTTATGAAAAATGATTGTAGGAAGAAAGTTGGATAAAGAGACAAATGAGACAATCATAATAATAGAGGTAGGAGTTACTATTTTATAAGTATTTACCAAATGCTAGACATCGAGTACTTTCCTTAATATCACAACCACTGAAGATAGGTATTATTTCTAATTTAGAAATGTAAAATGAGACAACTGATAAATGACAACTGGAACTCAAATATATTTTATTCCAGAGTCAGTGCTTTGACTCTGCTCTGTGGGGTCTTAGTTCCCTAATACCAGGTATTGAATCTGAGCCACAGCAGTAAAAGTGCCAAGTCTTAATCACTGGACCATCAGGGAATTACCCATATATGTCTTTTTTAAAAATCAGATTGTTAAATTCCTGGATTTTAATTGGGAGTTATATACTATACCATTGATTAATTTGGGTGAATTGGCAATCATTAACATAGTAAGGCTTCTAATTCATTAAGATGGTTTATTTCTCCATTTATTTAAATCTTTAATGTTTTTCAACAAAATTTTATAGTTTTCTACATGAAAGTTTTACTCATCTTTTCTTAGGTGTATTGCTAGATATCTTATATATTTTTTCCCTCCCCATTGTAGATGGTATCTTTTTAAAAATTGCTTATCTAAATGTTTGTTCCAGAGGAATGAAAATGTGGTTGAGTTGCTAATATTTGGCAACCTTCCAAAAATTATAATTTACCTGAAGTATGTTTTGAAGTGAAGTGAAAGTTGCTCAGTCATGTCTGACTCTTTGTGACCCTGTGGACTATACAGTCCATGGAATTCTCTAAGCCAGAATGCTGGAGTGGGTAGCCTTTCCCTTCTCCAGGGGGTCTTCCCAACCTGGGGATCAAAGCCAGGCCTCCCACATTGCAGGCACATTCTTTACCTGCTGAGCCACAAGGGAGGCCCATGTTTTGAAACTTCTGTGTAAGAAAAAGTGGTCTGTGTATTAGAGTTTTATTTCCTCTTTTTTACTCCCTATCCTTTTTCTTGTCTTCTTAATTCTAGTACTTTATTACAGTGTTGACTAGAAGTAATGATTCAGGCATCTTTAGCTTGTTCTTTATTTTAACAGGTGTGCTTTTAATTTATCATTGAGTATGTTTTTGTTCTTTCTAGCATTGAACCAACCTTGCATTCCTGACATAACTCTATTTGTGATATAGTACCTTTTTTAAAAAGTATACTTTTTTAAATAGTATATTGCAGATCGGCTTATTAATTATTTATGATTTTATCATTTTTATCATCCATGCTCACAAATAAAATTGGCTTGCAGTTTTACTTTTTGAAATTCCTTTGTCAAATTTGTTATCAACGATATGTTAGCCACATAAAATGAATTAGGGAGTATACCCTGTTTTCCTACAATCTGGAATAGTATTCAGAATTGAAATTGTTTGTGATTCATTTATTATTTTTTTGGTTGTGCCATGTGACTTGTAGGATCCTAGTTTCCTGACCAGGGGTTGAACCTGTGCCCCTCTGCAGTGGAAGCGCAGTCCTGTGGAAACACCAGGGAAGTCCCATGGAATTGTTTGTAGTTTAAATGCTTGGTTAGAACTTGGCTAACAAAATTATTTGGGTCTAAAATTCTCTTTGTGGGAAAATATTCAGTGATTTAAATTCCTTAATGATTATAGAACATTTGGGCTTTCTGTTTGCTCTTGATTTATTTTATAATTTATATTTTTCTAGGAATTTGCCCATTTCAACTGAGTTTTAAAATGTATTGTGAAAGTCGCTCAGTCGTGTCTGATTCTTTGCGACCCCATGGACTATAACAGTCCATGGAATTCTCTAAGCCAGAGTACTGGAGTGGATAGCCTTTCCCTTTTTCAGGGGATCTTCCCAATCCAGGGATTGAACTCAGGTCTCCCGCATAGCAGGTGATTCTTTACCAGCTGAGCCACAAGGGAAGCCCAAGAATACTGGAGTGGGTAGCCTGTTCCTTCTCCAGGGGATCTTCCCGACCTAGGAATCGAACTGGGGTCTCCTGCATTGTAGGTGGATTCTTTACCAACTGAGCTATCAGGGAAGCACCAAAATGTGTTGTTGGGGAGGGATAAATTGGGAGACTGGGGTTGACATATACACTCTACTATATATAAAAGAGAGAACTATTGAGGACCTACTGTATAGCTTAGGTAACTCTATTCAATACTCTGTCATAACCTATATGGAAAAAGAATCTAAAAAAGAGTGGGTATTTATATATATGTACATATATATGGATATATATATATGTATAACTGACTCACTGTCCTATACAACAGAAAGTAACACAACACGGTAAATCAACTATATGCTAATAAAAATTAAAATGTATTGACATAAATGACCATGTTTTCTTACCTTTTATATCTTTGCTGTATAACTAGTTATGGTTCCTTTTTCATTTCAGATATGGTTTATGTTGATTCATTTTTAAAAATCAGCCTTACTAGACATTGATTGATTTTATTAGTGTTTTCAAAAAATTAATTTGAGCTTTCCTTATCCTCTCTGTAGTATGCTTGGCTTTATTCTTACGTTTGCTGTTCAGCAGATGCTTTAGCTTATTAAGTTTCAGTCATTTCTTTCTAATTAAGTCATTTAGGCTATACATTTTCTTTCAAGTACCACCCTACAGGTAATATTTTTTATTATCTTCTATTGTGATTCTGCTTTGACTCATGAATAATTTGAAAGTATATTTAAAAATTTTTAAATATTTAGGCTTTAACAATGATCTCTTTGCTATTTTAAATTTAATTGTATAGTAGAAAATAACAACAGAAAGTCTTTATGTATGAGACTAATTCTTTGAAATGTGTTGAAATTTAGGCTAGTATGTGATCAATTTTTTGAAATGTTGTGTGTGTGCTTAATATGTATATATTCTCCAGTTCAATAATCTGCATATACCCATTTACTCAATATCAATTGTTTTGATGCAGTTTTTTTATATTCTTACTGATTCTTGCCAAATTGATCTACAAGTTATTGAGAGAGTGGCAGTTTCTTTTTGTAGTTTTGTCAATTTCCTTTTGAATATTTTGAATCCGTATAATTAGGTGATTTAGAATTTTTTTCCTTGTGAGTTGAATTTTACATCACTTTCATGTCCTTGTTTATTTACAGTAATGCTTTTGTCTTAAAGTCTGTTTTCTCTAAAATTAATACTGCTTTACTAGTTTTCTTTAGCTTATTTTTTGCTTGATATATCTTTTTCTATTTTTTTACCCTCTACCTCTGAATCCCTGTGATTCAAATCTGTCTAACCAATTCCCCTCCCTAATTCCATTTTGTCTCTCTTCCTGACTTGGAGGCTATACTTTATTTTGTCCTTTCAGAACTTACTTGATATTTTTCGTATACATATTTAGCTTAACAAAATCTGTAATGCTGTCTTGAACAAGGCTCGGGCCTTAGAAACGTTTTTAACTATAGTTACAAATCTTTACTTCCTGCCTCAAATTAAAATGGTATGATTGCCTAAGATTTTATTTCTTTCATGATTTTAGGTGTTAGTCACTGTTGTTTTATATAATTAATATTTACTTAGGTTTGTCTTCATTTTCTTTGTCCATCTTACATAGTACATCTTTCTTTGAGATCCTTTTCTTTCTTCCTGAAGTACATCTTCGGAAGAGTTTGAGTCTGTTGTTGGCAAACTCCATTTTTTTTTTTTTAAAATTTTATTTATTTATTTATCTATTTGTTTGCAAACTCCATTTTTGACTGAAAATGCCTTTATTTTTCTCTTTGTTGTGAAGTTTTTATGGGTATTGCATTCTGTATTGATTATTTTCTCTTAATATCAATACTTCAAAAATCTTCTTTTATTGTTTTCTAGTTTCTGTTGCTGATGTTCAGACATCAGCTGTCATTTTAATTGTCTTTCCTTAGTTGATGATATCTTTTCTCTCTTGCTGCAGTTGCACTGTGGTATATCTCCATGTGAATATTAAAAAATTTATCCTCTTAGGATTTTTGATTTCTGTCTCTAGGGAGTGGTACCTTCTGTTTCTTTAGAAAACGCTCAGCCATTGTCCCTTCTCATTCTTTTTCTTTCTTGTAGAACTCTGGTAGAAATAGGTTGTATCTTTGTTTTTTTAATCCTTCAACAGATATGTGTTGGACACTCTGTGCCAAGTGTAGGTGGTATAACAGAGAATAATTTTGTTATCTCTTCAAATACTACTTCTCTCTCATTTCTAATCTCCTTGTGCAAAGTCTTATTAGATATATGTTGGGTCTTTTCATTCTTTCCTCTACTTTATAATTGCTTTTATTTTGCATCTGATAGTTTCTTCATACTGCTTTCTTTACAATCATCAGATCTGTCTTCCTGTTCATTACTTTTCTAATTGTGTTTGATCTGTTTTTTTACTTGTCTATTGAGTTTTCAGATTTCAGCTATTATGTTTTTAATTTCCACAACTTCTGCTTGTTTCCTATTTGGATCTTCTTGATCTTTCTGATCATCTCTTGTTCTTCAGCATACTCTCAGTGTGTTCTGTTTTGTCTTTAAATATACTAACCATGCTTATTTTATATTACCTATCAGAAAATTCTGATATCTGACATCTGATTTCATAGTTTGTTTCTGATGAGTCTTGTTCACAGTATTTTGTTTCTTCATGAGGTTAGTGATTTTTTAAAATTGTGAGCTCATATTACCTAGTACTTATATCTTGTGGAAATTCTTTGAGGCCTGAGTTTACTGTGTATTTTTTCACAGAGGGTTTGTGTTGCCTCCTGCCAGGTACCTGGGCACATTTAACAAAAGTCAGACCAGATTCTCATCTCAAGATTTCTTTAGCATATACTTCACATGAATTCAGGTCCCAAACAGGGTGAGTGTTGGCATGTGGTTAGGAATTTTGGGGAGGCCTCTTTTTTCATGTACTACTGAGAGCCAACCTATAGATAAATATTATCTTCACCATCTCGTCAAAGGTTTTGTGCTTACCCTAGTAGAGATTTTTTCTGACACTGAATTCCTGTCTGTTCAAATACAAAGCTTTGCCTCCTTACTCATGGTATTGAGCTGGTCAGTACCTTGTGTAGCAGCCACTTAAAGATCTTTGGATACCCTCAGGACAAATGCTTACTCTTCTGGGTCTACCTTTTTATTTGTTTGTTTGTTTCTGGACTCTAAAGAATTCTCTTATTTTGCTGCTAATTCAGCCATACATTAAAATTGTATATGTATAACATATAAAATAAATACTTAAAAAATATGTACTTTTCCTGTACTTAAGGTGCTTTTCTGACTTTCTATGTCTTCCATGTTGCAGGAAACTAGTTTCATCTGGATTTTTTAAAGAACCACAGGTTATTTTGATGTTTACAAAAGGTTGATACAGATGATGGTTGAAGCCACAGAGTTGGGAGTGTGTGTATTGTGAAAACAGATTTAACCACTGAGAAAACAGATTTAACCGTGGAGAAGGGGGGAATGATTAAGGGTGACTGAGAAGAAACGATGTAGGATTAGAGCCTAGAGGAGTTACTATCCTGGAAGCCAGGAAATCAGGGAATTTTAAGAAATAAGGACTAGCTAACTGTCAAATTCTTGACATGTCAAATAGAATGAAAATTTAAAATAGAGGATCACTAGGAGGCCATTGTGAGCCTCCTAATTATCAGACCATAAATGACTAAGTGGGAATTAATAAGTAGACTTAGCAGCTTTTAGGAACTTTGTTAGTGAATGGAAGGAGGGAGTTACTTGGTAGCTGGAATGGGTTATGGAGGGCTAAGGAAAAACCCAATTAAAAGTTGTCTTTGGAAATATGTAAGACAAATATCATGTGATATCATATATATGTGGAATCAAAATGAACTTATTTAAAAACTCAGACTTGCAGACACAGAAAACAAATTTACAGTTACCAAAGGGGAAAGGGTGGGAGGGATACTCAAAAGATTGGGAATAACATATATATACTACTATATATAAAATAGATAATCAATAAGGACATACTTTATAGCACAGGAAATTATATTCAATATCTTGAATAATCTATAAGGGAAAAGAATCTGAAAAAATAGATATACATGTATGTTTAACTGAATCTCTTTGTTGTACACCTGAAACTAACACAACATTGTAAATCAACTATACTTCAAAAAAAGTTAAACCTTCCTCTTCAGCTGTCTTCTAAGAAAGTCAACAGGACAAGAGTACTTTTGGATTACTCTGTAAGAAGAGTATTGTTACTGTACATGGAAATATTTGTAGCATCTTTTGTAGGTGGTTGTTACATTTTTTTTTTTTATCATTTTTCAGATGAGAAAAATAGAAATGCCAAAATGGTTATTCTGTCAGAGTTCCCAACTCTGTGGTAAAGAGTGTTAACACCATTCGCATGTGACAAACTTCTGTATCATAGGAGATTGGGAGGATTACTTTTCCTTCTATAATTGAAATACTTTTTTGATTATAGTTTGCTTTTAACATGCTTATTTTAGTTTGCTTTTCGTTTTGCTTAAGATCGTAATTAGGAAACACTGGAGTGAGGAAGCTCAGGTGAGCTTGCTTAGTATTAGTCCATTATTTCTTCTTTGGAGATGCACATACTGTATAGTTTCTCTCTGCTTACCCATTGTTATTTGTAATGTTTCTTCTCACTTACTGGGAGCATATAAAAGGGGAATTATTAGGGAAAATTTTAGCCGTATTCTCTTCTCTTAGAATATTTAAAATTTCAATGTAAAGGCAATTAGTACATATTGTTATCAAAGAAACTACTTGTTTTTTAAATTCTAACATAATTCTGAACAATTCAGCAATTAATAAAACAAACATTTAAATGGCGCTTAAGCTCATTTTCCTAAGAATGAGACAAAATTGGAGCTTTGTAAATGTACATTAATATGTTTTCTTTATGTAATTCTGAATCTCATGTAAATGAATTTGTAGAATTAATCACAGTAGAAGGAATCCTTTTTGCCCTTCCCAAGTGAAGCTCCCTTAGGTGCAGTTGGGTTGTCCTTCTGGGTTGCTTTAAGGGCACTTTAGCAGTTTTAAAAACTTAAGTACTAATTTCATAGCCAGTGTCAGCTGAATTTATTGAAGTAGGTCAGACTCTGGATAGAAACTTGTTTCTCAACCCTAAAGAGAGTCATTATCCATTCTTCTATTTGTTAGAGAATGGTAATAAATTCCTCCACATTGACCACAAGTCTAGAGCAATTTAAGAAAATCTAGATAGTTGGATTTTTTCAGGTATAGAAAATTACTTAAGGTGCTGTATGACTTTTATTATCCCAGTAGACCAAAAAACAAAGAAAAACAAAAGAAACAATAAATATCAATTCCTATCTTCCCATAGACAGTAGCTGTATGCTTAAAAAGAGAAACATACCCACCAGCGTACATACGTACATCTGTAAAATGCACATGCAAGGATGCAATTAATTCATTGGGGAATTATTTTCCTCTTTTTAAAAAATTGTAGGTTAATTTCCCATTCTGTTCAGTTAACGGAGCAAGTTTTAATTGAAAGTATATACTGTATGTCTCAAAATATGTTTCCTTTGAACTCTGGAAAAAGCACATTCTGTGTCCATTGGCTAAAATTCTCACTTGGGTCGCTATTAGAAAATAGTATAATCATGTGACAAAATATATGATACTGAAAACATAAATATCATGAGAAGTCAATTTTTTTCGTTTTTAAAAACCTGCTTTACTTACCTATTTTGATTTCTGCTTTTTTAATATGCTGTTCGTTAAACAAAAGGAGATACTGCTTTGAGATACTGTGGTAACAGGTTTTTAATTCACTAAACAATTGATAGACTTCGTTTGGTGTTTATTTTTTGTAATGTCTCTTGTCTTCTATTTCTTACTCAAGTCATGATTTTATATGTATTCAAATCATTTATTCTTTGACAAGGACTCAGGCACTGAGATTAAACGGCCATGAGTTTGAGTGTTACTGTGTCTTACTGACTGTGTGACGCTGCACAAGTTATTTAAATTTCAGAGTTTTAGTCTCCTCATCAGTAAAATGCTGATAAAATCATAGGTTGAGGATCAAATGAGTTACATCTAAAGTTCTTGGCACTTTATTTTGCTCTTAAGTACTTAAAAATGTTTTCACTACTGAAGTTGCTAATAATTCTTTTCTGTAATCACACTGAGAATCCCTGGCCTCATGTAAGGAAAATAAGTATTTCACCACTTGTTTGAATAATAAAATAATAATATAGAGGTTTGATGAGTAATGCTTAAAATATATTGTTGTTGTTCAGTCACCAAATCATGTCCAACTCTGCGACCCCAAGGACTGCAGCACACCAGGCTTCCCTGTCCTTTACTCTGTCCTGGAGTTTGCTCAGATTCATGTCTATTGAGTCAGTGATGCTATCTAACCATATTATATATCTATATAAGTATGATGTCTATAGTTTGCCCTTCTGAGAAGTCAATAATTAATGATCAGCATGCTTTTAATTTATAAAGGAAGGTTTTGTGGCGAATTTGGCAGTTGAGATGGTTGCTAAACGTTGGATGTGAGTTGATACAAGAGTTTATATGAATAGGGAGAGGGAGTAAGCAGCATGAACAGAGGCTTGGAATTTCAAAGTGTCAGATTGTAACTGAAAGATGTTTTGAGGCAGGAACCAATACATGGGCGTTGTGTTAAAGTAGCCTTGGCAAAATTATTGGTCTGCCGTCACAGACTGCTTAGCGTTGCACGTTTAGTAAGTGGAAAACCAGAGACTCAAAAATTCAGATCTTTTTTAACTTAAAATCCTTGTTATATCATATTGATAATATTGACATCCTTGCTACATCATCATTCACAGAGAATCTGCTAGGTGCAATTACATTCTGAGAAAGCAAAAATGAACAAGACATAGTACTTTCCAAGAGAGAGACAGGGGTAGGTTTTTGTGTGTGTATCCATATGTCTGTACTATGGGCAATTCTTCGTGGCAGTCACTCATGTGTATACTCTTTGGAGATGTTAATCTGCTTTCCCCATGATTATCTCACATAGGGTGTATCTCCTTGGTGGAGATGCTAGCATTTAGGGAATAGTGGTATAATACGGCTATTAAAATGCAAAAAATCTACTTAATGTTGTGTTTCAAATCTAGAGAACATCTGGGTTAGAGTAAAAAGTGATAATATGTCATTCACCAATGTGGTACACCTTCCAATGGATTAATGAATGTATGACTACATGTGATTTTTTTCCTTGCTGATTGAGAATCTTTGTCTGTACTGTACCTATTCGGGCTTTCTCACAAAATTTTGTAATCAACTGCTAGCTAAATAGTGGTTGTTTGCTATTTACTAAGTGGAATTACCTTTAGGTCATGTAAAATGATTTAAGGTTAACAACCTAGTTGTTGAGGCAACAACTTAACCAAGTTGTGAGGCAATACACAGTAGGAGCTAGGAAAAAAATTACGGAGCCGGTCTGCCTGGGTTCCAGTCCAGACTCTGCTACTCATTACCTCGGTGACCCTTGTTTCCAGTTTGCCAGCTATAAACTGGGGATGATAATAATCCCTACTTCATTGTTGTATTTGGCATGTGGTAGACCCTGTCTATTGTTAGTTATTAAAGATCCACTATCCCTTATTTGCAATTTAGAAGTAAACTATAAACTGGCAGTTTTTAATATAATTCATTTGACATCAAACCCTGACCTAATCAATGTCTTTGGTTTTTGGTTCTATACTTGACCTTAAGTTATTTATAGTTAGTTTGTAAAAGCTCTTTGTAAAATATAAACATATGTTATTACAATTGTTTTATGATACTTATTGGACAGTATAGTTTACAGTGTTTCTCATGAAGTAAAAATAAACTTGGATATCTTGTGATTAGTATTATCAACTAGTTAATTAAAAGCCAAGGAAAGGATTTCCCCTGGTGGTCTAGTGGTCAAGACTGGGTGCTTCTAGTGCATAGGGTGCGGGTTCCATCCCTGGTCAGAGAACTAAGATCCAACATGCTGCATGGCATGGCCAAAAAAAAAGAAACTTAGTTAGTGTTAATATTTATTGAGTGTTTATGTGTACCAGGTACTACACAGAGCATTTGATGTTCATTATCTTCTTTATTCCAACAGTCCTTTAGGTGTGATAGTATTGATTCTGTTTTTAATGTGCTGAGGCTGAGAGAGCGAAGGTCATTTGCTCAGGGTCACAGTGTCACTCAGTGTGCTAGCAGGGCTAGAATTCAGACCTCATCTCTGACCTTTGAAGTCACTTCTGTGTCCTTTTCTTCCATCTGTACTATCTTTATAGTTTAGAAAATTTTCATGAGGAAATAAAGTCACTAGTATACTAAAGTATACTATATATACTAAAGTATATATATATATTTTAAGATTCTTTGCTTTATAGAATTTTTTGCCATTTAAGAAAAATACTGAGTCAGTGAAGTGGAGTTAACAAAATTCCAATTTACATGCAACTTTGGGAAATTTATATTGATTGTGTTAAGGGAGGTACTTATATACTCTAAATAGTGGGGAGGGGAGTTGAAAATAAACAAAAATTGGCTTTCTTTTAAACAGAAAATGCTAATTTAAAGAGCTTATGTAGCTGACAGTGGGACAGGAAGTTCTGTCTTGTTTATTAGGGCGGAGGAAGGCAGTGGCGCTCACACGGTGAGTGCCCTGCAGTGAACATCTACTGGTCCCCACTCAGCTTCATGCGCTCCCCTAACATTATCCCAGTTGTCACCTCAGTATCTGCCCTTCCTCATTCCTTGAATGTGATTGCCGTAAGACAATGATAAATAAAGTATAAATTTATTTTGCTTTTTTTTTCCTTATTATTTTAGGTGCTGGAAAGCCCCCTATGTTTGGTGATTATGAAGCCCAGAGACACTGGCAAGAGATTACTTTTAATTTACCCATCAGACAATGGTATGGATAATTTTAACTTGATTTTATTGTTTTATCAGTCAGTTAATGTAGATTATTTGAAGTTACTTAAAAGGAAAATACACTGTTTCTTCATCTTTAGCATCCTCTCTTCCTATTTATTGAAGTCACATATGTTACCCTGTATATTGTCAGCTCATTTTGAAATTTTATCCTCCTGAAAGTTACCATATACTCAGCTACCAGCTGGAATATGATACTAAACTAGAACTTTAAGGATAGGACACTGTATGCCATGAAAGCTCCTCAGGATATAAACTGTGAAAGTTTATGGACTAAGAATATTTCTTTTGGTGGTTTCTCAAAGTTTCTTTGTTAGGAACGTATGAGATGTAAAAAGGCAGTAGCTTAGTGATGAAGAGTGTAGATGTTCGAGTCAGACTGCCTGTGTATGTGTGTGTATTAGTGTTCAGATGGAGACTGTATTCTTTACTGGCAGTGTGAGCTTTGGCAAGTTATTTAACTGTCTCTGCCACAGTTTTATCACTCATAGAATAGAATAATAGAATACATATTTCACTGGGTTATTGTGAAGATTGAATAAAATGATTCACTTAAAGCACTTACACCAGTACCTGAAGTGTAATGAGCTCTCAATAAATGTTAGCTGTAGTTATGTCTTCAAAAAATCCGGGCATTGCCATTTTTGTTGAACATGTTCTGATGATTGATGACAGTATTCTTTTTTACTTATTATGTGCCTGGTAGATTATTTGATTAAACCTGGTTATACAGACTGTTTATATCATTCTCTTGATTGCTTTAGTCACTGCTTTTATTTAACTCCTTATGAAAGAGAGTTATATATAAGAACTGCACATTGAACTCTCTATTAATAGGTTGGCTCTATCTACTCCAAATTTGGAGAATTTATAATACAGATCAGCTAAATATTTGATATTCTTTTTTTTTTTTGATAGATGTGTGCATATTTGTTTTTTGGTTATTTTTGACCTCACTGCACAGCTTGTAGGATCTTAGTTCCCTGGGCAGGGATTGAATCAGAGGCCATGGCAGTGAAAGCACCAGGTTCCAATGCTTAAATGGTGTGATTTCTTTTTTTTTGTAGTTTGAAGTTTATTGTTAAATCATTCCTAATGACTATCATTGAAAAAGATATATCTCAATGGCACAGTTTACAAAACAGAAAATATATACTTGGGACAGGTTCACTATTTTCAAAAGTGGATATAAATCTGTATTGGAAATAACATTTCTAATATTTTGAATTGTCTAATTTTGTCAAATTTTATTAGTTTGCCATTTTTGTTACCTAGTAATGTGACTGAAGAATGGTTTATTATTTTTTTAACTTCACTTTTCCAAGTGTGAAGTCTTTCTGTCTTCATCTAGAAAGTTATAGTCAAAACTTTCAAGTGATATAGTTGTCTGAAATATGAAATCAGAATCTATCAGGTAAAGTTTTAAAATGTCAGTTTTATAATTCTAAATTTTAAAACTTGATTTATTCCATTTCATTATACATAGTTGAAAGTTATAGAGGAAAACAACTTTTTTCTTTAAATGACAATTTTTATAATTTTTATAAACCCCAAGATCACATGGCTGCCAAGGCTACCAGCACTGTGACTTTGTACAACCAGGCAGGAATAATAGGAATATCTTTATTCTTTATGTCTCTTTTTGTTGTGGAGCAAAATCTTTTCCACCCTTAAAGCAATCATTAATAGAAATGCCTGGCTCAGTGCAGGCATGGTTTATCACCTGGGGTAGGAGAAGGGTCCACCTACCCTGAGTATGTTGCTTTTTAAAACAACATCACAGTTTTATAAGTGAGGAATTGTGGGAATCACTGTTTATTTCAGCATTGTTATAACTATGAGAAGCCTAAATATATTTTGGTAGGGGAATGATTAATTAAAGTACATTTCTCCTATATGCATGTGTACATGTTTTTTCTAGGTAGATTCCTAGAAGTGGAATCTCTAAAGTAGCCAGTTATAATGGATACCAATACCAGCATATCTCTTACTCTTACCAATAATAACACCAGACTTCTAAAATTTCCATTTCCTTGAGTACTTGTGATGTTGAGTTTCCTTTGTGTCTGACTCTTTGTGACCCCGTGGACTATAGCCCACCAGGCTCATCTGTTCATGGAATTTTCCAGGCAGGAATACTGGAGTGGGTTGCCATTTCCTGCTCCAGGGGATCTTCCCAACCCAGGGATCAAACCCACGTCTCTTGTGTCTCTGCATTGACAGGCAGATTCTTTGCCATTGTGTTAACCTGGGAAGCCCCTGGTGTATTTACTGATCATCAAATTTTTCTAAAATTTGCATATTTGTATATTTCTCCCATGTTACTGATGAACTGCTGATCTTTTTTGTAATGATTTGTGTGATTTTAAGATAAAAAATTACATTAACTTTCTCTGCTGTGTAACAAATGACCACAAAACTAGTAATTACTTAAACACACATTTATTTTTTATTTTCGGCTGCCCTGGGTTCCTCATTGCTGTGCCTGGGCTTTCTCTAGTTGTGGCGAGTGGGAGCTACTGCCCAGTTGTGGTGCTAAGCTTCTCATTGCTGTGATTTCTCTTGTTGAGGAACGTGGGCTCTAGGTGCGCAGGCTTCAGTAGTTGTGGTTCACAGGCTCAATTGCCCCACAGCATGTGGAATCTTCTTGGACCAGGGATCGAACCTGTGTCCCCTCCATTGACAGGAGGATTCTTAACTACTGTACCTCCAGGGAAATCCAAAACACACATTTATTATGGAAGTCCAGGGACAGCTTATTTCAGTATTATGATCAGAGTCTCTGGAGGGTGCAATCCAGTTGTCATCTGAGACTGCAGTCTTATCTGAGGCACAGCTGGGGAAAGAACCATTTCCAAGTTCCCTCAAGTTATTGGCAGAATTAATTTCTTTGCAGTTATAAAACTAAGGGCTTTGGTTTCTTGGAAGCTGCCTTTATCTTCTGGAGTCTCCCTGCAGTTTCTTGCTGTGTGGCTTCTCCATTATGCCCATTTACTGAAATGTGACAGTTTTCTTCTTCCAAGTCAGTGAAAGGGAGTACTCTGTAGCTTAGCCAGCAAGATGGAATCTTACATATATGTAAAACATAAGCATAAGAATGATTGTCCTATCACTTTTTTTGTACTTGTTGTTTATTAGCAAGTCACATGTCTTATCCACACTCAAGGGGAGAGAATTGATTGTACACACGCATGGCAGGAATACCAGGAGATGGGTTCATAGGGATGACTTTAAAGTCTGTCTGCCGTAGTATTTGGCAGTGTATAATAGTATTCTGCATTTTAATCATTTGTTTTGGTGTGTGTGTGTATGTATAAAATAAATTTCTTTCTGTTCTTATCTTTGAATTTTTCTTAAGGTGTTTAAACATTTGATATATAGACATTCTTTGAACTGTTCTTGAAAATTCTTTAAGTTTGGAACTGTTTTAAAATAGAATATATTTTTGTACAAAGCAAAAATATCCATGATGTATTAGAAAAAATTACATTTTGAAGTTAATGATAACACACTTGGACTAATTTTGTAGTTTGTTGTGGCAGCTAGTTTTTTTTCTGATAAAACATCTACTGAGATTACATGGGAATTTGGTGGGAAAGGACATTCCAATGGTATTTATCCAACTTTTCAGGTGGATCTAAGACACATAAAGCAGGAGAATTAACTATTTGCTTTGTTTCTACAGGTAGATTTTGAAGCTTTACTTGAAACACTTTTAAGCTATCTTCTTCCATGAATTTCTCTCTTCTTCCTTATGCATTTCCATAAAGATAAGTAGCACAGTTGTTAGCTCTATTCCTTCTTCCCAGTCCAACCAGTGGTTTTACTGTTAGTGTATCTTTGCATGCTTACCATCCATGCCTCCTTTGTTATCTCCAGTGGATCTCAATGTTAAACTAAATGAAAAATAGCTTTTGCCTTAGAAGAAGCTGAAAAACAAATCAAATTGTATTGTTCAAAATGTGATTTTTGAATTACTTGATGCTTTTCCACTACTGTATCCATCCCAGTGGTTTTGTAGCTAATGACCAATTAGAACTACTATTGGACACTCACTTTGTGTCAGGCAGTTGTCTAACAGTTTTACATGTTTAATTTAGTCCTTCAACAACTCTGTGGGGTAAATACAATAAAACCTTGTGCTAATGCACCCTGTCATTACGTGAATTTGAAAATAACACAGTTTGGTACCTGTGTTCAGGTGACCCTCTTTAGAGAAGTGGGTCCTCTGGTCTCCACTATTGGCCTGGCCCGGCTTCCCAGTTTCAAGCTGTTGAAAAGGACTCCAACTTACATGGAGTTTCTTGGGTTCATTGTATGTTGGTTTTGAGTTCCAGCCAGATAGAAACCCAGGATTGTTCACATGGATGTTGCTGCTGGGGTAGATAATTGTCTCCAGATGGTACCATGCTGTACTGTGCCCATGGCTGCCTAGCATGCCTTGATCATTTTATTAATCCTCATTCCCTACATACAAACCTACATATTGTGTATCAGACACTAAGAAAAGTAGACTTTTTGAAGATGAATCCAGTTGATCCTTGAACAACATGGGTTTGAACTGTGCAGATCTGTTTATACATGGATTTCTTTCAATAGTAAATACTGTACTACAGAATCCATGGTTGGTTGAATCCAAGGTTGTGGAACCTAGATCCAGAGAAATCTTGGAGAGAGATAGCTGACTGTAAATTATACTTGGATTTTCAACTTCATGGAGAGTCAGTGCCCCTAATCCATATGTTGTTCAGGGTCAACTGTAGTAGGTTAATTAACTGGATCATGATAAATGCCAACTTAAAAATTTTTTCTTCAGTCTCAGAGTAAGGGACTGTGATGTCAAAAAATTGTGACCCATTTGAAACAGGCTTTTTTTTTTTTTTTTTTTTTTTTTTTTTTTCATACTGTTCATGGGGTTCTCAAGGCAAGACTACTGAAGTGATTTGCTATTCCCTTCTCCAGCGGACCACGTTTTGTCAGAACTCTCCACCATGACCCGTCCGTCTTGGGTGGCCCTACAGAGATCAAATTGCCAACACCTATTGGATCATTGAAAAAGCAAGAGAGTTCCAGAAAAACATCTACTTCTGCTTTATTGACTATGCCAAAGCCTTTGATTGTGTGGACCACAACAAACTATGGAAAATTCTTAAAGAGATGGGAATACTAGACCACCTGACCTGCCTCTTGAGAAATCTGTATGCAGGTCAGGAAGCAACAGTTAGAACCGGACATGTAACGACAGACTGGTTCCAAATAGGGAAAGGAGTATGTCAAGGCTGTGTATTGTCACCCTGCTTATTTAACTTATATGCAGAGTACATCATGAGAAATGCTGGGCTGGATGAAGCACAAGCTGGAATCAAGATTGCTGGGAGAAATATCAATAACCTCAGATATACAGATGACACCACCCTTATGGCAGAAAGTAAAGAAGAACTAAAGAGCCTCTTGATGAAAGTGAAAGAGGAGAGTCAAAAAGTTGGCTTAAAGCTGAACATTCAGAAAACTAAGATCGTGGCATCTGGTCCCATCACTTCATGGGAAATAGATGGGGAAACAGTGACAGACTTTATTTTTGGGGGCTCCAAAATCACTGCAGAGTGACTGCAGCCATGAAATTAAAAGACGCTTGCTCCTTGAAAGAACAGTTATGACCAAACTAGACAGCATATTAAAAAGCAGAGACATTACTTTGCCAACAAAGGTCTGGCTAGTCAAAGCTATGGTTTTTCCAGTGGTCATGTATGGATGTGAGAGTTGGACTGTGAAGAAAGCTGAGCGCCAAAGAAATGATGCTTTTGAACTGTGGTGTTGGAAAAGACTCTTGAGAGTCCCTCGGACTGCAAGGAGATCCAGCCAGTCCATCCTAAAGGAAATCAGCCCTGAATATTCATTGGAAGGACTGATGTTGAGGCTGAAACTCCAAACAATACTTTGGCCACCTGAGGCGAATAACTGACTCATTAGAAAAGACCCTGATGCTGGGAAAGATTGAAGGCGGGAGGAGAAGGGGACGACAGAGGATGAGATGGCTGGAAGGCATCACTGACTCAATGGACACGAGTTTGCATAAACTCCGGGAGTTGTCGATGGACAGGGAGGCCTGGCGTGCTGCAGTCCATGGGGTCGCAAAGAGTTGGACACGACTGAGTGACTGAACTGACTGAAACAGGCTTAGGGATAGTGGTTATTTATGTTGTATATAGTTTGGTGTCCATTATTATAAATTCTTCTAATGATTGAGATAATTAATTGGATAGAAGAAGCTGTCTAGTTATAAAGATTATAGTTAAGGAGTCTATGTAAATTTATTATAGTCTATGTAGTCTATGTAAATTTTCATTTCTTGAGTCACAGTATTTATATGTAGTTTCTTCCTGTTCTAACCAACTGGAAGAGCCTGTTAATTTATGAATTTTACATATAGTGTTTTTCCTTAATTCACAGAATTTTGCATGTAATAGGCTCTCATTAAATGTTGGTTGAATTGTGTTCAAAGTGGTATTGATAAGTCTACCTGTTTCATGCAGTAAGTATTTCTTTCTTTGCAAACCAAATCTTTACATGGTTTTAACATTAATTTTTTACTTTTTAAAATTGTGATTTCACATTATTTCTGTAATTTTTAGGCTGTCAGAAGCAAATTCTCTTTTTTGTTGCTTATTTTCTTTTGTATAAGTATTAGTCATTGTTTAAGTTTACTAATAGTAGAATGACAACAAGTTCCAATTTGCCTGTGACAATCTTGGTTTACCTGTAGTGTTATGGCTTAATTATTAATAGCTTCCTCTTTCACTCTTAAAAGTACTTTGGTTTAGATAATAATTTAGTCACACTACTCATTAACAACTTTAATTGTGAGTTCACAAAAATTTTTTGAAAAGAGGAAAAGAAAAAATTTAGATGATTTTTTTTTACCTTATATGTTTTTTCATGTTAAGTTAAATGACATGATATATTAAATACAAGTCTATTTCTTGAATATTGATTGATGGAGTGGTGCTTTTTTTTCCTTTCTTCCCCAGGTATTTTAACAGCAGTGATAACAATTTACAGTATTGGGGATTGGACTATCCACCTCTTACAGCTTATCATAGTTTTTTATGTGCATATGTGTAAGTTTTTCTTCCTTTACATAACTCTACATATCTATGCCCTTAGCAGATGTAGTAAGGAACAGTTTGTTGATTAGAGGAGAGATCGTTTGTAGCTGTTATTGTATTATGGTTTGTAGAGCACCATGCCTTTATAATTGGTTTGTAGGAAAGTTAACTATCAGAGTTTTAATATTTGCGTAATCTTTTTGGTGGAAAGGCTAGAAAAAGATGCAAAAAGTCTAGCTTTGTTTTGAAGTAGAAAAGTTACCAATTATGCATGGTTGACTGAGAAATATATCTAATACGGTTAGTTGTGCATGGGAAAGCTTTTTTCCTGGAATGGCCCAAAGTAAATGAAAAATAAAGGTCTAAATGGTATTGTGATTAACCAGTCAAGTACTACAGTACTTCTAGTTCTAGAAGTAGTAGTGTTTCACTTATGATTTAAGATAGGATTGGAATTCCTTCTTTTACAGACATAGAATGGTTTATAGATGATAAGGCACTTCTGTATAGTAGAGACCCAGTTCTACTCTGTAGTGGTATTCCATTTCAGAACTGCAATGTGTCAGTAGAAATTCGAGGAACTTCCTCACAGTATCTTCTGAACTTATTTATTTTACTGTTTCATATTTTTAAAAAATTAGCTTCCTGGACAAAAAATATGTCTCCAAACTTCATGATAACTAGTTGTACTTTTCAGTGTTCTGGATAATGTAGTACGATTGAAAAGTTAATTTATCTTTAATACTTATGTTCAATTTTATGCAATGATTTATGATTAACAGCTATTTATTATAGCCTATTATGATAACTGAAAAGCTGATAAATTATAAAGCTGTGATCCTCAGTCCTAGTATATTGCTGTTTACCAAGTACATGTTTAGTAAACAAAAGGTGACACATTAGATTGTTTTCACATTGAAAGTATCATGAAGGTAGGACTTTTAGTTAAAATGTTACATGAGTTTGTTGGAAGGTGAGCACGGTAGGGTGGATTCAGATTTTTAGCTTTAGTCAGTTTCACATGGTTAAGTACAAAGAGTTAAGCCTTAACTCTATTGCTTTATAAAAGCAATGGCCACTTTTCAACATAGATTCATATGTCCTCAGGTGTCCTTATTGCTAAAAGCGATGGGGAATAAAGTGCATGTATATATGCTTTGATTTGCAGGGCAAAGTTTATAAATCCAGACTGGATTGCTCTCCATACATCACGTGGATATGAGAGTCGGGCACATAAGCTCTTCATGCGTGCAACAGGTAAAAGAGCAATAGATATTGAATGTAAAATTGGATTAAACATTTTTTTGAACTGATGATAGGTTCTATTATTGTCCTTACTGACTTTTACAGTTGTGTAACTATACATAAGACCCCCTGGAGAAGGAAATGGCAACCCACTCCAGTATTCTTGCCTGGAGAATCCCATGAACAGAGGAGCCTGGTAGGCTACAGTCCACGGGGTCACAAAGAGTCGGACACAACTGAGCAAAAATCAATCAGTCAACTATACATATGCATATATATGTATACTGTTTGAGCAAATGTGTATGTAAACTAAAACAAAAAAGTAGAAATGAATAATTCTGGGTGCTTTACATTTGTTATTATTGCATTTAATAATATGGACATCCAGATGAGGTAAAATACTGTTGTTATTCTTAAGCTGAGAAACTGAGACCCAGTAAAGTGAGGGTAATATTAATAGCTCACCTGAAGTTGGCTAGCTCTGAATTAAAGTTTTAATTGTTTAGGTCTTTGCTTTGATAAATCCCTTTCACTTTTATTTTTTATTTTTTTTTAAAATATTTATTTGGTTGTGCTGGGCCTTAGTTGTGGCATATGGGAGCTAGTTCCCTGACCAGGAATCGAACCCAGGCCCCCTGCATTGGGAGCTCAGAGTCTTAGCCACTGGACCACCAGGGAAGTCCCCCCCTTTCACTTTTAAAGTAAAGTACAGTTGTATGGGCTTCCCTACTGGCTCAGAGGTAAACAGCCCACCTGCCAATGCAGGAAATTCAGGTTCAGTCGTTGGGTTGGGACGATCCCTTGGAGAAGGAAGTGGCAACCCACTTCAGTATTCTTGCCTGGGAAATCCCATGGACAGAGGAGCCTGGTGGACTACAGTCCATGGGGTTGTAAAAGAGTTGGACATGACTGTAATTAAACAACAACAGTTGTATATCATACATTGTATTGCTGTGTAGTGTTGCTATATTAATCTTTATAACAAATGTTTATTGAGCATTTATTGTATGCTAAGATTTGAAAGTAATAAGACTACATTTTTTAAAAACCTTTACAAGACTTAGGCTTTTATGGGTTTTTTCCTTAATTACTCTAAATCTAGTCAGATTTGTTCTCTTTAGCATTCACCCCATGATAGAATCTCAGGTCCAAGAGAGAACCTGCATTGCCTCTCCCTCTCCCACACCACTCCCTTCCCACCACCCCCCCAGTGCTTTAATCCTGTCTGAACTGCATACTCACCGCATGATGTTTAGCTTCTGAGCCAGTACCTGTATCTGGAGGAAACTCACGACTTTTAGACACAGTCTGCTCTATTTTCAAAGAGCTCCAATTATTAGAAATTTCCTTCTTATATTGAACCTTCACTAGTCATGTGAAGTTCTGTTTCCTTGGTCCACACAGAACAAGTCTGATCCTTTTTATACCTAACACCTTACAGACACGTGAAGTTATCTCCTCTCCAGGTTAAACATTCTTAGATACTTCAGCTCTTATTAGATGACCAGTTTCTTGAATGTAATTATGGTTTTGAGGCCTCTGCTTGTGCTCCTTTGAATATATTCCAGCTTTTCAGTGTCATCTTAAATGTAGAATCTGGGGATGAAAATAGATTGCATGCATCTAACACTGATAGTTTACTATTGTTTACCTTACTCTTGAACTTAAATATATGTTTTCTGGTACAAGAAAAAAATAGGCTCTTTGGATAGCTATGTTGTACTGTTGAAGAACTTAATACATTAGTTTTTCTTTGTTCTGAAAGGACTGAACATTCAGAATTATGAATTGCTTTATTTTTTCCCCACTTTTTTCAGTTTCTTCTTCATCTCAGCCTCTCAAGCTCTTTGTATGCATTAATTAGCAAAAATTTATGAATTTTTTTAATTTTTTATTTATTTTTTATGAATTTTTATAAATATTCACATTTAAAAAGATTCTCCTATGCATCTCCACATTTGAGGTATTGTTCACATCAGGAAATTTGGAGCATTTAGATATTGAGGGGAAAATAAAAGTTTACTTCCCTTGCTTTGAGTATTCTTAATTTTTAAATCCAGGTCAGGGCAAAGAGAGAATTAGATACATTTAATTAATTTAATGTGTGAATTTATTAGAGGAAAATAAGACACTTTCTAGTCCTATATCAGTTGAAATTAGGCACAGGTGAAGGGAATGGAAAGGGCTCCATGTGGAAAGGACTCGTCCAGAGTGGGTAGCTGCTGCTGCTAAGTCATTTCAGTTGTGTCCGACTCTATGCGACCCCATACACGGCAGCCCACCAGGCTCCCCCGTCCCTGGAATTCTCTAGGCAAGAACACTGGAGTGGGTTGCCATTTCCTTCTCCAATGCATGAAATTGAAAAGTGAAAGTGAAGTCGCTCAGTCGTGTCTGACTCTTAAGCAACCCCATGGACTGCAGCCCACCAGGCTCCTCTGTCCATGGGATTTTCCAGGCAAGAGTACTGGAGTGGGGTGCCATTGCCTTCTCCAGAGTGGGTACCAACCTTGTGTTAGTAGAATTCCCATTCAAGGTTGGAGGGAGGCGATTAATAGGTTATAGTGAATCCTGATGGACTCTCGCTTAAAATCATTTGTTTGTTTTTTCAGTGTTAATTGCTGATTTGTTGATATACATACCTGCAGTGGTTCTGTACTGTTGTTGTTTAAAAGAAATCTCAACTAAGAAAAAGGTAAGTTTTGAAGTAACCTGACATTTCATCTCTGAAATGTTTTATTAGCTTAGCTATTAATGTAGAGCTTAAGGAAGCTATGCTTTTGGGAATAGATAATAGGAAACAGTATATCTTCTGTCAATTAATTTTCATTTAGAAACATTAACTTATCTTAGAGTAATTATTTTAATGCCCAACTGTAGTAATAAGAGGCACTGAATTTTAGAAGTTACATACTGCTGAGTTACACAGCATGCTAAATTTATTGCTTAACTGGTAAATTTGAATGTTGGGTTGGCTTGGGAGAATGACAACTGAAAGGCATTTTGAAAAGTTGCTATATATTCTCATATTCACAGTTAATGAATATTCTCTTTGGTCATTTTATATAGATTAATTATTAGATTAATTTATCTGATTTGTATATCTAAAAGTGCTTTCTCTAACAAATACCTTTTAGTGATTTTTTTTTTCCATTTTTACTGGAGTATGCTATGTCACCTCCATGAAAACTTCAGTATTTAAAGAGTTGTTTTATAAAAATGATATATTTTGATAAATAGGTAAGAATGGATCATTTGCTACTGTGTTAAATGAAACTATGCATTTACCCAGTTTGATTCAAGTAACAGATTACTTTATTATTTCATAATAATTTTCTTTATAATAATTTTCTTTACAGATTGCTAGTGCATTATGCATATTGCTGTACCCAGGCCTTATTCTTATCGACTATGGACATTTTCAGTATCCTTTACTGATTCAGAAATGAAGTCAGATGCACATCATGAAATCTAGGCTCTGTTTTTATAATGTTGTCTTCTACAATGTCTTATTTACTAGGGTTCTTGCTATATAAACCTTTTAAAAATGATAAAAGTATCTCTTCACCAAGTGTTTACTTGAAAGGTAAAGTTCAGATTTATTAAAAGTAGAAATGCTTTTTCACACCCATTTGGCTTGGGAACAGAACATTGGTAACTGATTAGCTCTTCTGGAAAGTTAGAAAAAGAATGCCAAGTACAGTGATGCTCTCCTAATATTAAAAAGGTAAAAAACATCTTCTATCTTTTGTAAACGTTATCTGACACTGACAAAAAGACTTCCAGTTTTTGAGTTTTAAAACAAAGTGTTTTTCTAACAGATAGTGGTAGCTGGAAGCTTCAGGAAACTAAAATTTAATGATTAAATCTATGTGGATTTTGTGTGTTTAATTTTTGGTACCTAAAATAAGGAACATTCAAATAAACAAATTGTAGAGGAAAGTTGATAAAATCTGTACATGGCTCTCCAGTTTGTGTTCTAATGTATTAAATATTGCTGTCTGTCTCCGTCTGTCCCAAAGGAAAAAAAATCCATACCATGATTGCTTAATTAATCATTTTTCCTTTTGTCTCTAGTCTGTTTTAGTAATAAAATTAAAATACATATATGTCAAAAGACTTGAGAAAGAAATTCAAATATGTAGTTGCTTCCACCATGTTTTTTATTCTGTCCACTTTCCTAATTGAGCTCTTTTTTTTTTTTTTTTTGACTTTGTAGATTCATGGCTTTCAGATAGTCTAATAATATCAAGAACACTGAGATAAAGAAAGGAAACGAAGTTGTTTATAAGATTTTTTAAAACTATATTTACTTTGAAATGTTAACATTCATTCAGAAAAATGCATAAAACATAAATGAATTGGCTGTTATCCATGTCAAGAAATAAAACATTGCTAGTATCCAGAATGACCCTGTACACGGCCCTAGTACTTCTCACTCCTCCTTTCTCAAAGATAGCCGAATACTGACTGCTAATACTATAGTTTGGTTCTCCCCCTTTTTTGAATTTACTATAAAAGAGACAGCACAGTAGGTATTCCTCTGTGTTAGGTGTTTTTGATTCAACATTGTGAGAGTTATTCGTGCAGTTCTCTGTAGTTGTGGTTTCTTCTCTTTCTCACTGCTTTGTAATATTCCACTGCGTGAGTACACATGATTTTATTACTGATAGACATTTGGAGTGTTTCCAGGTTTTGGCTATGATAAAACTCTGCTGCTTTGAACTTTCTTGTAAGGATCTCTTTGTACGCATGTAAATATATTTCTTATGAGTGGAATTGCTGAGTTATAGGGTATGCACATGTTTAATTTTAAGTATTCTCATATGGTTTTTAAGCATAATCTAGCAAGTGAGACTCCTGTGAGCAGTGGTGTAGGTGCTCATCGTCAACAGTTGTCAGCTATTTTCCTTTTAGCCATTCTGGTAAATTTGTAGTGGCGTCTTCTCTGTGACTTGAATCAAACTCTTGAAGCTTTTGGGATTATGTCATTTTGTAGGAACACACTTTTTTTAACCACTATTTACTTTACTTTCCTCATTTGTAAAATGGAGATGATAAGAACCCTACTTTTTAAGCTTCTTGAGAATTAAATGAATTCACATTTGTTAAACATTTAAAACACTACTTGGGAGGTGTTAAATACCATCTAAGTATTTACTTGCTCTTATTATTTGTATTGTTGCTACTGCTTTTGTTATTACTGTTTTTTACTTTTTGGACTCTGAAATTTGATATTAGTTTGGACAGAGGCATTTTTGACAGTAGTTTTGGACACCCTATGGATCATTCATTTTGAAGACTCATGTTCTTCAGTTCTGGGAAATTCTCATGAATAATTTTTTTTTTTATAATTCCCTTTTTTTCTGAAGCTTGTTAGATAGGTATTAGATCTTTCATCTCCATCTTGAGCATCTGTCTTTGTTTTATATTTTTGAAGATTATCTTGCTTTATATCTAAAACTTCTGTTAAACTTCATTTGTTAAGCATATGCTAAGTTTCAGTTTACTTTCTTCCCCACATTGTTCTGTGAATTATTTCTGTTCTCCTAGGTCAGTCTTTTCTCCTTTTCACTTTGGTCCTTTTTTGTCATAGTAGTAGTGAAAGTCACTCAGTTTTGTCCGACTCTTTGCAACCCCATGGACTATACAGTTCATGGAATTCTCCAGGTTAGACTGTTGGAGTGGGTAGCTGTTCCCTTCTTCAGGGGATCTTCCCAACCCAGGGATCGAACCCAGGTCTCCCGCATTGCAGGCGGATTTGCCACCTAAGCCACCTGGGAAGCCTAAGAATACTGGAGTGGGTAGCCTATCCCTTCTCCAGCAGATCTTCCCGACCCAGGGTCTCCTGCTTTGCAGGTGGATTCTTTACCAGCTGAGCTACCAGGAAAGCCCTTTTCTGTCATAGGTGTTCCTTAAATGTCTGTTTGATCCAGATGTGTTTATTCTAAGAATAAGGCAGAAAAGAAAGCTGCATGTGAGCTCTCCATACTTTTAGTCCACTGTGGGGTACATGG
Source organism: Cervus canadensis (assembly GCF_019320065.1). Classification (NCBI taxonomy): domain Eukaryota; kingdom Metazoa; phylum Chordata; class Mammalia; order Artiodactyla; family Cervidae; genus Cervus; species Cervus canadensis. The sequence goes on along the minus strand of NC_057387.1, from coordinate 77,826,493 downwards.
TAGGGTTCTGGCCAGCACTCTGGGATCCTTAAATGTCACAGTGTGGAGGAATTTGCACTATAGTGTTAACTTCTGCAGTAGTTGCTTGGATAGTTTATTCCGTTTTTGGGGAGAGAAATATTCCTTTTTTTCGTCGCCCAGGAGTAAATGCTTTGGCTCCCAGATAATCTTTGCAGAGGCATGAGGTGGGATATGATTTCTCCATTTGGAATTTTCAATTAATCCTCTTGTTTTCTTTTCAACATCCTCAAGTACTCCAACCTACTTGTTTCCAGAGTTCTCTGAGGGTGGCTAGGCTCCTTGCTAGCCTGACCTTCCTCTTTGTGTTCACTAAACTGTGGCCTCTTTTAGTGTATTTGATTGGTTGCCACTTCTCCTCTTTCTGTCTTCTACAGATGGGTTGAAATCTTTATCTCTTATCACCCGTCCCTGTTCTCTTTATGGCTGTAGATGTATACTTTAAAAGATTCCCCATTTTAAGGGGGTCTCAGAAAGGAGAGGAGGTAAGCATGAGTGCTCAGCTCACCATTTTCAACTGAGAATCTAGTTGTGACACTGTTTTCACATAGCAGTGTTGTTAATTTCCAATCAGGCACATGTATTAATTTATATTATTGATGCATATTATAGAGGGAGGATAGTGATATTAGTAAGTTCAGTGTTTTTGTGTATTTTTAACTCTTGGAGCATTGATTTTGGTATGTTGTTACAGTAATGTTGTAAAATAACCCAGCAGAAAACAAAGCTATGTGTTACTTATTTAGAGTTCTTTTAAATCTAAACAAATCAGTCACTCTGTTTAGTAGTAGATTTAATATATTTGAGACCACTATATATAATTTCAAATTTGTTTACCAATTCAATACTTTCAGCTTTTATTTAGAAATTGTTTTGATTATACATATTATTACAGAATCACGTAAGTAAAATGTTCTTTAAAATGCAAAATCTCTTTTAATTATTGAGATGATTTCCTTGACATGAGAACATATATAATTCTGTGAGTCTCGGCTTTGCTTTGTGGGGCGTTCTTGGAGTATCTTATGACTGGGACCTGCTAGGGTCCCTGGCATTTTGCTTAGCTATAAACTATAAGCAGATGGAACTTTACCACTCCTTGCCATTTTTTTGTTTTTTACTTGGCAAGTGTTTTAAAAAAGGCCTCAAAGGAAAGGGGTGAGTGGCTTTTAAATAGCAGAATTCAAAAAATTACTTCAGCTAATTTATTTGGCATACTTACCTTGGAGGAAGGTGGTCTTTTACTTTGCCTCCTGGTGATTTCTTATTAATGTGTTGGTGGCTGTGGGGTGAATGGAAAGAGAGATTGTTATGTTCTGTACTATTTTATTTTAAATCTTCCTATTGAGAAAAATATTTTGATCAATAAATATTTATGGGGACTTCCCTGGTGGGCAAGGGGTTAAAACTCTCCACTTCCACTGTAGGGGAAGTTTACAGGTTTGATCCCTGGTTGGGGAACTAAGATCCCGCTTGCTATGCATTGTGGCCAATAAATAAATATTTTAAAATACTTGTATTTACTGGAGGTAATGTGGATTGGCTTGGTAGAACATTGCTGTAGGATTTCATCCCTTTAGAGCATGTTGTATACTTACTAGAAAGACATCCCAGTTTGACATTTTTCTTCATGGCTGCATAGGAGTGGCATCTAAGTTAAATGTTAATAAGGATGGTGATAGTCTTTTTGTTGGGGAATTGCACATATTAATAGTTGTAAATTCCTTAACCGTGATTTAAGTAGATTCTCATTCATCTTAAACCTGTGTTGGTGGCATAGATTTATTATTGCTGTACATTTGCATTTATTATAGTTAGTGAGCCACAGATTGATTTCTCAGAATTACTAACCTCTCTTTATTTTACTGTTTCCCTCCTTTTGTGTTTCAGGTTGGTGTTATTAATTAAGCTGACTTGTACTGTTGTGGCTTCCTTCGTTCTCTGCTGGCTGCCATTCTTTACAGAAAGGGAACAAACCTTGCAAGTTCTAAGAAGACTCTTTCCAGTCGATCGTGGGTTATTTGAGGCATGTTTAAAGACTTTTCTCTCACTCCTTTCTGTTACAGGCCTTTCTCTGTGACCTTTGAGGATTTAATGTAGAATACTCACAAGGAATAGTGACTTCAGCTGCTCTAGTCCTGCAGTCATTCCTTGCCAGTTATTTAACCTGGTGCACAACCTCTAGCTCAGCTGACATGTTCTAGTACATTACATGAGTAGGTAGTATTTATGCCTCCATGAAATCCATAATTCAGTTATACATTTTTCTAATGAAATAAGAGTCCATAATGAAAGACAGCATGAAAAGTTGCAGCTACAAAGTTAACAGTTTTGTGATTTTTTTTTGGGCAGGGGGGGTTGTATTCTCTTTTTAGTCCTAGGAAATTATTTATTAAACTAATAATCATGTTTGCTTCAGAAAGATCTCATAATTCCTTATGAGATATATAACCTTCATCCATAGTAATTTTTAATGAGAATCATTCATTTCATTTCATTTAATGCTAGCTTAATCACTCTTGTTAAACTTTTATTGCATGGATAATTTGATTTAGAGTCAGTAATTAAATTAAACAAACCATTTTTCTGAAACAAAAAGGTCTTTTAATAAAGTGAGAGACAACATATTTATAGATAATTTGCTTTTGAATAAATATTTCTTTTAAAAAGAATTAGAAAAGCATATGTATCTTTCTAATTCTTGAATATATAAAATTCTATAGAATATCTTTCAGTCAATCTGTGGGAGGATGGAAGAGAAAGAGACTAAGAGAATTTGGTGTTGTGAAGGAACAGAAATGTATGCTTTGTATGTCACTTGGGATAATGATGGTGACCATACTGATAAATATAAACAATCACTGTTGCCATCACCACCACTTACTAGGTACTAGACACTTCACATGTAATTTTATTTGATCCTTAGCCATAGCGATGAGATAGCTATACATACCCATTCTTACAGATCAGAAAACTGAGGTCAGAGGTTCATATAGCCAGTGCATATGGCAGAGCTGTAGTTTGAACTCAGAATTATGTTCCTAACTTCTTTATATATCCTCTAACCTTAACACTTATATAAAGAAAAGTTTAATTCTCCACGTAAGCTGCCTGGTTCTTTGCCTTTCCTTCTGTTGCAGAAATGGTGTTTTTCATGGTGATTATAAAAATGAGTGTCATGCATTTTTATGGTGCTGTTGGTCACCTCATTCACTCGTTGCCCTCAAAATCTGAAGAGCAATTTCATTGGCCCAGCAGAGGGAAGTAGGATGGTACAATTGTCAGTGATTGTCACTTTCTTGATGTTGTGCCTACATGGCTGTGAGTTAAGCAGCTTTGCAGAGGATGGGTTTCATGATCAGAGAATTGTAGTTACAAATATGATTTTGAAAGTCATTCTAGCACAATTGCTAATGTTTTTAAACCTGTTGATTCATTAACAGTTGACTCTTACCATTGCTAGTAGCTAGTAGGTGTGTGGTAAATGGGTCAAACAACATGTATTCTATAAATCAGAATACAATTAGAATACAAAAAGATTTCTTAGATAAATTTCCAAAGATGAATAACAGTGTTTAGGGATAATGTGCTGCTCTTTGAAAAATATTAAGTATTTTTGGGGAGCATCTAAATTATGATTGACTAGTGATTTAGATCACCTCCTATGCAAAAAATGAAAGCTCCCATTGTTTGAATGTGTGTGTGTTCTTTGGAGGGTTTAATCAGCTTAGTTATGAAATTGTGAGCAAACACTTCCCATGACCCAAAAGTTTATCTCTTTAGAGATTATGGGATGTACGTTGTGGAGTTTAATATTTCTTTTAATCATACTGGAAGGGAAAACTAACAAATTTCTTTTAAGGATAAAGTGGCCAATATCTGGTGCAGCTTCAGTGTCTTTCTCAAGATCAGGGATATTTTGCCACATCACATCCAGATAATGATCAGGTAAGAGATGCGAAGTTTGTATATAGTGTTTTATAAGCTACTCTTAAAGTGTCATGGCAATACCTCACTCATCTGACATCATAGGAGTAAGGTAGTCTTCATTAGTGAATCGTCCACATAACTTAAACTTATGCTGCCATATAACAGAAGTTTCTTATTTGAAACATTTTATGTGAAAGTGATTGTTACTACTTCCCTCTTCCTTAAACAGAGTAAACATGATGTACCATGACCTTGAGTTTCAGTGGTGTGTCAGTCTGGGTGAGAAGTGAAATGAGTAGTAGGTCACTGTGTGTGTGTGACTTTATTACGAGGAATTGGCTTATACATTGTGGGGGCTGGCTAAGCCAGCAGGAAGTCCACAAGGCCGGCATTCGGGAGAGGGTATCTGGGGAAGGAAGCGCTGTGCCAATCCCCCCTCCTGCTCCGTCCTTCCCCCACCCACTGCTGTTTGGAGTCTGAGCTCGGGGAAAGCCTAAGCCGCCTTTATAATTTTTTTAATCAAGTATTTAAGTTTTTTATTTATTTTTACTTATTTTGGGCTGCGCCGGGTCTTTGTTGCCGCATGTTGGCTTTCTCTGGTTGTGAAGAGGGGGCTTCTGGTTGAGGTGGCTTCTCTCGTTGAGGATCACGGGCTCTAGAGCACAGGTTCAGTAGTTGTGACGCAAGGGCTTCGTTGGCTGTGCACCTTGTGGATCTTTCTGGAACCAAGGATTGAACCCATGTCCGCTGCATTGGCAGGCAGATTCTTAACCAGTGGGCCACCAGGGAAGTCTGCTAAGCCTTGTTTTAAAGGCTTCCAAGTGATTCAGGCCCAAGATAGCACCCTTTTGATTAGCTTAAAGTCAGTTGAAAACGGACTTTCTCTTTCCAGCAGCACCATCATTATTGTTTGAATGACTGGGAGGGGTGTGTGTGTATATGCCGCCTGCCTCTCTCCTCTTGTTCTTTTGGAGAAAATCCTTTGTGGCCCACCTTAACAGGAAACAGACTAGTAAAGCGGACAAGCCACAAAGCCACCTCAGGTGGGAAAATCAGTTATTATTTTGCCTTATAACTCTTGTTTTCAGGGCTTTCACAGGCTGTTTGCCTTGGTACTAAGTGGCTCCGACTGTGCTTCTTGCTGAGTTCTTTTTCCTCCTTGCCCATCAGTCATCACAAGGAGAAGCTCTGGCAACTTCCCATTCCCTTTCCAATTTGTTCTTTGTGATTTACCTTGGGTTGAAAATCAGATAATCGACTTTTGTGAAATGAGGGCTAATGAGGTTCTCTTGTGAGTAAATTTTATGAATGTTTGTGTAACAAATACAGAATTGTTTCTTTATACCTAGTTTTATTTTCTTGTTTTTTTGTTGTTGTTCAGACACTAAGTTGTGTCTGACTTTTTGCGATCCCGTGGACTGCAGCACACCAGGCTTCCTTGTCCTTCACTCTCCTGAAGTTTGCTCAGTCATGTTCATTGAGTCCATAATATTTGTTTTGAGTGTTTGCTGATTGACTTTTAGCTGTCTATCTTTGTATCTTTCCCAGAATAGATATTAAATACTAAAATAACATAAGCAATATTTAGTTCTACAGTGTTTTGTTCTGTATTATATAACACATACATATTAAAGTGTGTACATATTTCAGTGTATGGATTTTATTTAGTCATTTGGTCTTGAATTTATTATTTAATACATAAACTTTTAACTAGAAATCAATTTAAGTTGATAAGTAATGTGATCCTTACATTTAAAAAAAGTTTGATTTTTGTTAATTTTTTAGCTTTTGTTTTACATTTTTGAGCCTGCTTCCTGCATGTATAAAATTGACACTTCACCCCTCTCCTAAAGGATTCAGATTTACTCTGGTAAGTTTCTCATAACTTTAGATACTTAATTCTTGCTGCAATTGATCTTTTAAAAATATAAATAATTATATTCCTGCTTTGAACAGGATTTATTGGATTGAGATATAAGACATTCATTTACTTGGCAAACATTTACTGAGCGTTTGACACACTTTGGTGCTGTTTTGGAGTAGGCTGAGCAATCAGAATCTTTCAGTTTAATTCAACAACTATTTAATTTTCTCTTGGTCAGTAAGGGAATGCAAAGAAGAAAACAGTGGTGATGGACATGTTTAAACTATTATGCTATAAAGCTGGGGCATTAAGTTCTGTCAGGTACAATGGAGTGCGATGATAGTGTGGGAAAAGGAGACATTACTTTGAGGGCAGATTTTAGACAGTTTCTTAAAGCAAGTGGGACTGGAGCCAAATTTTGACAGCTGAGCAAAATTTGGATTAGGTGGTTAAGACAGGAGGAAGACCTTGAAGGTACAGATGTGGGAAAGGATAAGGAATCATCTGGGAACAACTATTAACCAATGAAATTTGTGTGACTTTTATGTAGGGGTGTGTGTGTCGAGGTTAGGAGAGAATACAGGGAGAGAGAAGAGTCAGAAAGGATCAAATTGTTTAAGACCTTGTATATTGGGTTGAATAATTTGGGGTTTGATTTGTGTGCAAGAGGAGCAGAAAAGATTTTGGAGGAAAGGGGACAGATCTCCCTTTTAGGAAGATGACTTGTGTCAGTTGGAACATGGACTGGGTATATATTCTACATTTTGGGTTTCTTTGAGTGGGTTTATAAATTCCTCCTGGCTGTATTTCTGTGGTGTTTATAAAATTGGTTCCATGTACCTTGGTCTATAAAATGACATTTAAAGACTATCTTTTTAAAATGTCAAGAAAATTTAGTTTATGAAAATAGTGGACTTCTAAAGGGACAACGTTTTATTTTTTATTTTTCTAATTTTTGGCCATGCTACGTGGCTTGCAGGATCTTAGTTCCCCAACCAGACAGCAAACCCATACCCTCAGCCATGACAGTGTGGAGTCTTAACCACTGAACTGCCAGGGAATTCTCTAAAGGGACAACATTTTAGAAATTAGTGTTTCAGTTCTGGGACTGCCACTTATAGTTCATTCTAAAAACAAGCTAGAGCAGAGCAATCAGTCACGTATTTCAAAAGTGCCTATCAGTTCCACAGTGCAAGAAGCATAGTTTCATGTTCCTCTGTTTTAAAAAATTACCTTCTTATTGATGATTTCTGTTGTTTGTTTCTGTGAATGAACTCTGAGCATAGTAAGTCATTTATAGTAACATTCTATTGGATGTTTAGGAGGGTGAACTCTGAGCATAGTAAGTCATCCATAGTTAATATTCTGTTGGATGTTTAGAATAGGAGGGATGTGGTTAGTAATATTCTGATGTCTTCAGTAGGCCTAACTTGAAATATTTGCAAGCTTATGTAAAATTGTTATTTTCTATGCTAAATAACTATATATTTCAAAGATGCTGAAATGGAATTTCAGTGTCGGTAACTGTAGCAATGTTAGAGATGATTACTTTTAGGATTAAAAGCAGAAAAAAAATTTTCTTTCTCTTAATTTTCTAATTTTGTTTGTTGTGTTTTAATACCAACCATTGTGTTTAAAAAATAAAAAAACATAGTGAGGTACTTTTGTTGATGTTTTAAATTCTTCTTGACTAGCTTTAAAAACATTTCCTATTACAAAGTGTTTTCTTTTCAATCTAGATTGAATTATTTCTTAATATAGGTCTATAATTGAGGTAGTTGGTACTACGAATACTAATAAACCTATAGTGGTCAAGTGATTTTTACCTGTTATTTTCAAGAGGTATTTTTTTAAGTGCCCTGTAACGTGCCAGGTCCTCTTCTTGGTTCTGGCATGTCAGTGAATGACAGCTGATTATCCCTGCTTTCTTAACTGGGGACACTCATGCTAGTTGGCACAAGGACAATAAGTAAAATGAATCAGTTAATAGGAAGATATCTGGGCGTAATGAAGACTATGAAGAAAGTAGTCTTATGCGAAAAGAGGGCTGGTGGGGTTTGGTTAGGGTAGCAGTACTTTAGGTTGAATAAAGAAGGCTTCTCTAGGGAAGTGACATTTGAGCCTTGAACTGAATGACTGGTCAGAAGGAACCAATTACAAGATCTAGGCTCTGACTTGATAAAAAGTAAATTTTTTTTCCTTAAGGCAAGAACACGTTTGGCACATTTGAGACATTAAAGGGACACGTGTGAAATGACTGATGTGCAATGAGTGAGGGAGACATTAAGAAATAGACTGGAAGAGGAAGGCAGGACCCAGATTATGTCGAAGTTTAGATTTTAATTCTAAGTGTAATGGGAAGCTATTGGAACATTTTAACCAGGGAAATTACATGATCTGATATTGTGGCTAAATGGAGAATGGATTATAGGGGACAAGAGCATTACCACTTAGGAGTCATTGTAGTGGTCCAAGAGGAAAATAGGGGTGGCTAAGACCACTCTTCTGCCACCATCAGCAGGGTGGAATGGAAAGAAGTGGGGTGAATATTGTATTAGGAGATGGTGTAGGTAGAATTTGCTGATGGATTGGATGTGAAGCATGTACAAGATAGTGAGCCAGGTTTTTTGCTTGAGCAACTGGATTGGGTGTGTATAGATAGATGTCTAATATGCAGAGTATAAACTCCTAAAGATAGAGTTACATTTTAATTTAAAACCCCAGATAGCAAATGATTACTTTATAAAACACTATATATTTTATTGAAGTGCATGTTTTAAAAACACTCAAATAGATTTATTTTGTCACTTTCCTATTTTGACCTTCTTGACTTCATACTTTTTAAATTGTCAGAGATTCCAAGGGAGGATGAGGTATGATTATTGTGTCTGAAGTATTTACTAGTTTTATTAATAACTGAGACTCAGTGAACTTGTTTTAGATGGTTAAGTATTATAATAGTTAATTTTCAAAATATTTTGATAATTAAATTTGAATAAAATATTATGCTTCTTAAAATTGTATATAATTTTCCTTTTAGCTAGAAGCTTTATTAAACTTTAAAATTTTACTTGAAATGATTTTAATGTGATTCATATTTAAGTTGCTATTATAAGTTTTTGTATCTGATTTTCTGTCCTTTTTCCTTAAAGGTTAGCTGTGCACTATCATTCTTTTTATTTTCTTTCCAAGTTCATGAAAAGTCCATTCTTTTGGTATCACTGTAAGTAAAAAGGTTTCAAGTATGGTTTTATTAATTATTATGTGCTTATGATATATACATGAATCTAATACTTACATATAATCATCTAAGTGCAAATCAAAACTATACAAATGTTACATAGTTGCATAAAATTATTTCATAAAATCACATTTTTTTAGAATGATGACCTGTTACAATTTAATTCTTTATACTTTAAACTGATAAAATTTTATAGAATCATTTCTGACATACTTATTATTTCTTCCTGTTTTTTCATTTTGTATTTGCTAATAAAAATGGTCTTCTAAAGATGCTGTACTCTGGTTGAAGCCTATTTGTCCTCTTTGCCTTTTTCATTTCATTCATTTCCATTACTACTCAATACCTTGCTCTCTCTGTTAACCTCTTTAGGGGTTTCTTTATATGTTGCCTCCTTTCTAGTTCTGTCAAGACTTTTGTTTAGACTCTACTGGTAGTCTCTAAATCTAGGAGCATTACATTTTTTTTGGATTTCATAGAAATTGGGTGGCAGTTGGGGGTATATTATCCCACTATTAAAGTAATACTGCCCAGAACACTGTGGAATACTTGAATCCTGTCCTAGCTCAGTCCCACCCCTCACCCTGTGTTTGCTAGGTTCCTGTGAAAGATACATATATGAAATGACCAATGACTAGTGGAAGGAAGTATTGCTTTTATTAGGTGGAGCTTTGGACTAAAACCTCAGTGCAGAGCTTTATGGTAAGCTGGTCTATGGGGCAGCCCTCTTTCCTCTGAACAAAATAGTCTTGTACAATTGTAGACCGAGAGGGCAGAAAAATTTCACCCCCCAAAGTCTAAACTTGAGTTAGATCTGACCACTGTTGTGTAAGCCTCGGCTGACCCTACACAAATCCCAAGTGCCAGGGGATGAAACTGTGGAGAGGTGCTGCTTTCAAACATGTATAATTTCCCCCAGGATTTCTACTCTGTAGAAATGACCTTGATCTGTGACCTATCATCTGACCATTCAGGTTAGCTCGTGGTCCCTGAATTTCTGGGAGTTCAGACTCTACAACTGTATTTTGATTACTTATAACAGTAAGTGACTTTAATTTTGATCAAATATTTTAAAGTTAACATTAAAAATTCTCCTCGATCTGGTTCCAGCTAATCTGTCATTAAACAAATATTTCATTCAATAAATATTTATTGAGGTCCTACCATCTGCCAGGTACTGTTCTGTGCACTTGGGATATATCTGTGAACAAAACATAACAGAACTGCTACTTTCTTAGGTTTGATTCTCAAGGACAGACACTAATAATTAAATAAACATAAGAAATTAAAGTGTACTAGAAGGTAATAAAGGCCATAAAGGATACGTAAAAGAGATTAAGGGAAGTTGAGAGTTATTGGAGGTGGGTAAGGAGCAAGTGCAGGTTGCAGTTTTATGAGAACGCTGAGGTAGACCTTGTTGAGGTATTTGCGTGGACTGGAGAAGACAGCCCAGTGGATATCTGGGAGAGTAACATCCTAGACAGCCAGTGCCGAAGCCCTAAGATGGGAGTATGCCTGATATATTCAGGGAACAACAGAATGAGGTGATGAGTTGCATCAGATGCTGTTAATAGGTCACATAAAACGAGGGTTAGGAATAGACTGTTGTACTGACGTGGAAGTCACTGGTGACTTTGAAACGGCTAGTGTTGATGGAGTGATGCAGGGAGAAGCCTGATTAGGGTGGGTTTAAGACATAACAAGAAGAGAAGACTTGAAGACAAGTACAGATCTTTTTTAAAAGATACACGAAAGTGAAAAGAAAGTCAAAGTGTTAGTTGCTCAGTCATGCCCAGCTCTTTGTGATCCCATGGATTGTAGCCCACCAGGCTCCTCTGTCCATGAGAATTCTCTAGGCAAGAATACTGCAGTGGGTTGCCATTCCCTTCTCCAGGGGATCTTCCCAACGCAGGGACTGAATCCCGGTCTCCTGCATTGCAGGCAGATTCTTTACCCTCTGAGCCACCAGGGAAGTTACATACATATGGGGAAATATACCATTAGTGCATTTACAGTGTTGTGTAACCATCACTACTGTCCATGCACAGAATATTTTAATCTCTCCAAAAAGGAAATCTTGTACTCTTTAAGCAGTCATTCCCCATTCTCCCCTTCCCTTAATGCTTGTAACCACTGATCTACTTTCTTTGTGAATTTGCCTATTTTGGATATTTCATATAAATGCAGTCATAAAATATGTGGCATTTTGTCAGATAACCTCTTTTCACTTAGCATAATATTTTCAGAGTTCATCCCTGTTGTACCATGTATTAGGACTTCATTCATTTTTGTGCCTGAATAATATTGCATGTATGAATATACTACATTTTGTTTGTCCATGCATCAGTTGATGGACGTTTTGGGTTTTCACCTTTTGGCTACTGGGAATAGTGCTACTTATACACACGAATTTTCAGTTCTCTTGGGTTTATACCTAGGAGTGGAATTTATGGGTCTCATAGTAATTCTGTAAACTTATTGAGGAGTCACCAAATTAATTTCTACAGAAGTTATACCATTTCACATCACACCAGTAATGTGTGAGGGTTCTGATTTCTCTGCAACCTTGTCAGCGTTTGTTATTGTTTTTATTTTTACCATCCTAGTAGGTATGGAATGGTTCACTGTGTAATGACTAATGATGTTGAGCATCTTTTTATGTCCTTGTTGGGCAGTATGTGTACCTTCTTCAGAGAAATGCCTGTTATTTAAATCCTTTGCCCAGCTTTAAAGTGGTTGTTTATCTTTTTCTTGTTGAGTTTCAGAAATTCTTTATATATTCCGGATACTAAACCTTTATCACATATATGATAAGCAGATACTTCTTTCCATTCTTTGAATTTTCCCCTTCTTGATAATGTTATTTCATGGACATTTTTAATTTTGATGAGGTCCAACTTATTTTTCCTTCATTGTGTTTGCTTTTGATGTACCTTACAGACCATTGCCAAATCCAAGGTAATATTTATCCTCATATTTCTTCTAAGAATTACATTTAGGTCTTTGATCCATTTTGAGTTAATTTTTGTATATGGTGTGGGATAGGTTGGCAGTTCTTTAAATGAGTTTTGCTGAAAAGGGGAGCAGAGAAATTGTGCAAAAACTGGCAGAGAAGTTGGGGACAAAGAGGTTTGTTATTTAAGATAGAAGAGATAATGCCAGAAGACGGTCAGTAGAAAGGGAACACTAGTGATACAGGAGGGATAAAAGTTGCAGGAGCAGCGTCCTTCAGAGAGGGAGCCGGAGTGGGATCTAGAGCATAAATGGAAGGATTGGCTCCGGACAGGTGCATGCGTGGTTCATCTTAATAACAGAGCATGCTGTTATCAGTACAGATACTAGGGAGAGAGCAAATGTGATGGTGATGTCTGTGAAAGTTCTCTTTTCATTGCTTCAAATTTCTTATTGAAATGGAAGGCAAAGTCATTAGGTCAGAGTAGGTTGGAAACGTTGGGAATATGAGGGGAGAGGAGAAAGTGTGAACTATTTTTCTAAAGAGACACAGAGTAGGAACAGACTAGGGAAATATTAAGTAATTGCTGGACACCTGAAAATCATGCATTTTTTTGTAGACAGTGTGGAAGGAGTTGAAATTATTGAGTAATGAGAGAAGTGATTCTTGAGGCTGGTGGATGATAACAAAGATGAGGAATATAGAGAATAAAGCCTGACGACAGGAGAGTCAAAGCTGGAGCTTGTTATGGCAGGGAGAGGGAGAGCTGGTATGGAAGTTGTGATGAAGATCAAGGAGGTTCTTTCTCTCCTCTGGGCCAAACTGTTTGAAGGTTGGGGAAACAGGACAATGAAACAGGCACAATTGAGAAGGCAGAGGGGCAGCATTTTCTTCCTCAGGGGGAGAGAACCAGAATTTGTTTTGAACAAGGTAGTGAAAGAAGAGGTTGAGGACGTTGAGGATTTTGCTGCTTGATTATAAATATTAAGTACCTTGAAGCTAAGGGCTGAGTTCTGTCTCTCACTGCATTCTTTTCAGAGCAACACTTTTACGTAACCGTTGTTGTTGTTCAGTTGCTAAGTTGTGTCCAACTCTTTGCGACCCCATGGACTGTAGCACGCCAGGCTTCCCTGTCCTTCACTATCTCCTGGAGTTTGCTCAGACTCATGTCCATTGATTTGGTGATGCCATCCAACCATCTCATTCTCTGTTGTCTCCTTCTCTTGGTGGCTCAGATGGTAAAGAATCTGCCTGCAATGCAGGAGACCTGAGTTCAGTCCCTGGGTTGGGAAAATCCTCTGTAGAAAGGAATGACTGCCCACTCCAGTATTCTTGCCTGGAGAATTCTATGGACAGAGGAGCCTGGTGGGTTACAGTCCATGCGGTCACAAAGAGTTAGACACAACTGAGCAACTAACACCTTACATAATATATTTTCAATAAATGAATATCAAGTGATTAAATAGGAAAGTCTTCTGACCCAGAAAGAGAAAATAATGTTTATTGAGCACCTACTAAATGCTTGTAATTAACAGAGATACATTCTGATTTTAAAAGCATTAAGCAATGAAAATCCTGTAGTGTTTTCTTTTAGTGCAGTAGTTTTCAGTCAGTTATAATCCCAGGCCTCATATCTCATATGCTAGTTGCCATGAGAAGTCATCCTTCTTAAGAAATGAGAATACACAAACCTTTTAAAATAAGGAGACCCCCTAATAAAAATAACAACAAAACTACAACAAAATATAATTCAACAACTACCATCACTAGTAATTTTTTTAACTGAAAAATAAACACTAGATAATTACTTGCAAGAGTTCTTTCAACTGCTCAGCAATCCAAGTTATTATTTCCATATATACATAAGAAAAAGGTTAAACTAATCATTTGTTCAAGGTCGTAAGTAAGTGTCAGGAATGAGGCTAGGACTTAGGTCTTCTGACTAGCCCCCTTCTTCATGAACACTGCCACAGTTGAATCCAGAAGGTAATACGACCAGGGGTGGTGCTCAGGAGGTCACAGATGTTGGACCTCTGACCCTAATCAGCTCTTTAATAAAGTCAGTGGGTCCATCTGCTGGTGTTATCTTCCTCTTCCTATGCTATTTCTCTTTTAATGTAACCTTGTCCTACTCATTTTTTCCTTTTATTCTACCATCATCAACCCTTTATCATTTTTCTTTGCCTCTGTTGGCCTCTATTCAGTGGCGGGTGATGATCTTGTCTTACTTTTAACTTAGCTGAGTGTTAGGTCACACGGAAGAGCATAAAAAAGAAGTTTGAGAACTGTCATACCAAGTAGGATATTCATATTTACCACTTGGATGGAATATATGGGAAAGCTTGTTTCTCTGAATGTTCAGTTGTTTATCCTTTCTTTAAGCTACTGTTTGTAAGAGAGAAAAAAATGTTTCATTAATGATACTGGAAGAAGCAGTTTTCTAGTTATTATGACGAGCTGACACCTTCTCTCCGTCTAGATTCACTTAGTTTGGATTGATAGTTATTTTAAAAAATGAATCAGTAGTCCCTATGGAGATCTTGCTGGCTCTGTTTTGGGGTTTTTGTGGTTTTTTTAGCTATGTCAAAAATCAGATAAAATGTGTTCACATTTTTAGATATAAGTATTGAAATTATATACTCTAAAATATTTTTCTTTGTCATTTTAGACCAGTCTGCTTAGTTTTAAGCGAAATTCCTTTTATGTCTACGTGGTTTTTACTTGTGTCAACATTTAGGTGAGTCAAACCAATTTCCAGTATAATATGTTCAGTATAGTACTTATAAACTCATTTAAAACTTTTTTACAAAGTGATTGTGGTTTGAATTAATTCTTTTGATTTTTTTTGTTTTCCTATATAGTATGCTACCTCTTCTATTAAAAGATGAACTCCTAATGCCTTCAGTTGTGACAGTGATGGCATTTTTTATAGCTTGTGCAACTTCCTTTTCAATATTTGAAAAGACTTCTGAAGAAGAATTGCAACTGAAATGTTTTTCCACTTCTGTTAGGAAATATTTTACATGTTTTACATTCCTTCCCAAAATTATACAACACTTGGTAAGTTGCTTTTCTTTCTAGCATTGAGATTTAATTCCCATAAATTCACTCATAAAATCTACCCACTTAAATCATGCAACTTGTGTTTTAAGTATGTACACAGAGTTTTACAACCATCACCCTACCTGATTTTAGATTTCCAACATCCCAAAAAGAAACCCTGTGCCCTTTAGCAGTCATTCTCCATCCCAGCCTCACCCCAGATCCAGCCTTGGATAGCCACTGATCTACTTTGAGTCTCTATAGATTTGCCTACCTGGACATTTCATATAAATGGAATGAATTAGTTCCTTAGGGCTCCTATAGTAGAACACCACACCAGGTAGCTTAAACAACAGAAATTTATTTTTTCACAATTCTGGAGGCTGGAAGGCCAAAGTCAGTGGGACATCAGCATTGGTTTCTTCTGGTAAGGCCTCTCTTCCCGGTTTGTAGGCGACCTTGCTGTCTCCTCATGTGGCCTCTTGGTGTGTGAATCTGTGTAGATAGAGAATTCTTTAGTATCTTTTCCTCTTATAATGACATCAGTCCTATAAGATTAAGGCCCCACCCTTATGATTTATTTAATCTTAATTTAATCTCATCTCCAAATGCAGTCACATTGGGGCTTAGGGCTTCAACATATGAATTTTGTGGGGACACACATTCTCTAACATGGAATCATATAAAATGTGGTCTTTGGTGACTGGTTTCTTTCACTTAGTGTGTTTTTTATTTTTAACTGTGTTGTAGCATGTATCAATACTTCCTTCCTTTTTACTGCCAATTTCATTATATGGATATACCACATTTTATCCATCTAGTCTTCAGTAGATGCACATTAGGTTGCTTCCACTTTTTGGCTATTATGAATAATGCTGCTGTGAAGATTTGTGTCTAAGTTTACTGGTGCACATGTGTTTTTATTTCAAGTATATACCTAGGAGTGGTAATTCTGTGTTTAACATTTTGAGGAACTTCCAAGCTATCTTTCAGAGGGCTGCATAATTCTACATTCCCACCAGCAATTTATGAGCGTTCTAGTGTCTCCACATCCTTGACAGCACTGGTTATTATCTTTTATTATAGCCACACCAAGTGGATGTGAAGTGGTATCTCATTTTACTTTTTCCATTTCCCTAGTGACTAAAAATGTTGAGTATTTAAAAAAATAATTTCTTTGGAGAAATGCCTATTCAAATCCCCCTCTTTTTTGGCTGCATCAAGTGGCTTGTGGGATCTTCACTTCCTGACGAGGGATTAAACCCAGACTGTTGGCAGTGAAAGCATGGAATTCCACCAGGGAATTCCCATCCATTGCCCAGTTTTAATTCAGTTGTTTCTGTATTTCTGAGTTCTCTATACATTCTTAATGCAGGTCTCTTACTAAATTGCAAATGTTTTCTCCCATTCTGTGGGTTGCTTTTTTACTTTCCAGACGGTGTTGTTTGTAGCATAAGAGTTTTCATTTTTATTAAGTCATTAATATGTTTCTTTTGTTGTTTGTGCTTTTGATGTCATACTTCAGAAACTGTGTATAACCAAAGATCATGAAGATTTACTCTTATGTTTTCTTGAAGTGTTTTATAATTTTAGTTATTTTTAGGACATTGATTCATTTTTAATTATTTTTGTGTTTGGTGTGAGGTCGAAGTCCAACTTTATTCAGTTGTTCCAGCACTAATTGTATTGGCACCCTTGTAGAAAATCAACAGAGCTTAAATGTAATGGTTTATTTCTGGACTCTCAATTCTTTTTCACTGATCTGTATTATCTTTATGCTGTTTCCACACCGTCTCGATTACTGTGGTTTTGTAGTTAGTTTTCAAAATTGCAAATGTGAGTCCTCCAATTTTGTTCATTTTCAGGATCGTTTTAGCTGTTCTACGTCCGTTGTATTTCCGTATTCTTTTTAGGATCAGCTCATTAATTTCTCTAAAACCCCAGCTGAGATTTTTATAGGGATTGCTTTGAGTACATATTTAAATTTGTGGAACATTACCATCTCCCAAACCTGTGAACATAGGATGTATTTCCAATTATTTATTCTTTAACCTCCTTCAGCAGTGTCTGAAGTTTTCAATGTGCAGGTTTTGCACTTTTTCTTGTTCAATTCATTTGTAAGTATTTTATTCTTTCTGATGCTTTTGTAAGTGGAATTGTTTTCTTAATTTCATTTTCATAATGTTCATTGGTACTGCATAAAAATACAACTGATTTTTTTTATATTGAACTAGTATTGTTTTTAGTGAGTTCCTTATGATTTTCTATATACAAGATCATGTCATCTATAAATTATGATAGTTTTATGTCTTCTCTTTAAATCTAGATGCCTTTTCTTTCTTTTCCTTGCCTAATTACCTGGCTGGACAGCTCCAGTACAGTTTGCTGAACACATGTGACAAGTGTGGACATCTTGTCTTCTTCCAGATCTTTAGGGGGAAATCATCCAGTCTTTTTAACGTTAACTCTGATGTAGTTGTGGGGTTTTTATATATGGCCTTTATTTGGTCAGAAAGTTCTCTTCTATTCCTAGTTTGAATTTTTTTTTATCATTAAAAGCTGTTGGATTTTGTCCAGTTCTTTTCCTGTGTCTAATGATATTATCATGTGTTTTTTTCTCCTTTATCAATATGGTATATTACATTGACTGATTTTTATATATTGAACTAACTTTGCATTCTTGGGATAAGTTCTACTTGATCATGGTGTATAATCTCTTATATGTCACTTTCTTGGGTTTGTCAGTATTTTGTAGAAGACTTTTGCACTTTATATTCATAAGGGATATTGGTCTGTAGTTTTCTTTTTTGTGATATCTTTGTATCATTTTGGAATCAAGCTTAATGCCTGCCTCATGGAATAAGTTAGGAAGGGTTCTTTTTCTACTTTCTGGAAGAGTTCTGAAAGACTGGTATTAATTCCTCTAGAAACATTGGGTTTAATTCACCAGTGAAGTCATCCGTTCCTGGATCTTTTCTTCATGGGATCTTAAAGATGACTGATTCAGGAGGGAGGGATAAAATAGGAGTATGGGATTAACAAACTACATAAAATAGATAAGCAACAAGGGTTTTTCACTATATAGCACAGGGAACGACTTTCAGTATCTTTTTATAACCTATAATGGAAAAGAATTTGAAAAATATATATAACTGAATCACTTTGTTGTACGCCTGAAACATAATATTGTACATCAACTATACTTCAATTAAAACAATGATTAATTCAATCTCTTGTCAATAGATCTAGTGAGACTTTCTGTATTTCTTGACATAATTTCAGTAGTGTGTCTTTCTAAGAATTTGTCCACTTCATCTGTTATCTAATTTGTTGGCAAACAGTTGTTTATTTATTATATTCCTGTACCATCCTTTTTTATTTTTATCTATGGTAAGGAGTGATGTTACTTTTTCATTCCCAACTTGGGGAATTTGTACCTTCTCTTTTGCCCTTGGTCACTCTAGCTAAAGTTTGGTGGTTTCATTGATAAATATTTTTACACAACCTACTTTTGGTTATTGATCTTCTCTATTTTTTTGTTTTCTGTGTCATTAATTTTGGTTCTAATTTTATTATACCCCTTTCCATGTTTGGGTTTGGTTTACTCTTTATTTAGTTTCTTAAAGTTCAAGTTAGAGGTTGTTGATTTGAGACCCTTCCTCCATTTTTAGTTATTCAAACCCATATAAAACCCCCATTTTTAGGCAATATTCCATAAACTTTGAAATGTTTTTTAATTTAGTTAAAAATATAGTCCATTTCTTGTGATTGATTTTTTCCTTTGGTTCATGAATTATTTAGGCATCTGTTGTTCAGCTTACAAATATTTGGGGATTTCCTTGACTACTTCCTGTTTTTCTATTCCAATTCTAATGTATTTGTAGAATAGACCTTGTATTATTTCAGTATTTTCAAATCTATTGCCTTTGTTAATTTCGCCTTCATTTTTGAAGGGTATTTTTGCTCTCTGAACATTATCCATCCCACTGTCTTATGGCCTCCATATTTCCTAATGAGAAGTCAAATGTTAATCTTATTGAGGATAGTTTATATATACAGTTTTAGGTACTTCTTAGATACCCAATTAGAGATTTTAAGGAGAACTTGGATATATGAGCCTAGAGTTTAGGGGAGAGGTCCAGGTTGGAAACAGTAATTTGAGTCTTCAGTATATAGACAGGGACAGTCACGTCCCTGGATGAGTGAGCTCACCAAAGGTGTGATTATAGATTGAGAAGGAACCAGCAAAGTTCTGAGAAAGATTAACTAGTGATGTGGGAGGAAACCAGGAGAGAATGATGTCATGGAAGCCAAGGGAAGGGTTTCAAGATATCAGTGATGTGTTATTTCGAATGCTGCTGAGAGATCCAGTAAGGTAATAAGAACTGACTACTGGGTTTAGTTTAGTGGAGGTCATTATAGATCTTTACCAAGGCAGTTTCATTGGAGACTGGAGTGAAAGCCTAATTGGTGTGGGTTTACTAATGAATGGGAGAATAGACACAGCAAGTTATAGGTTACTCTTTTAAGTCTTTTTGGCTTCCATCTAGAATGATCACTGCATTACAGTTTTTTTCAGGTCCCATCAATTCTGTCATAATACAGCCATTATGGCATCTTTCAGGGTTCCATTATGTCCCACTTTCATCATGTAAGTCACTGACTTCTGTTTCTGCTTGTTTTCTACATTTACTTAAGCAGCTTCTGTGTCCTTGTCTCAGAGTCTATAGCTATATTGTTCAATACAGTAGACACCAGACACATGTGGTTAAATTAAAAATTCTGCTCCTCAGTCACAGCAGGTACTTTCAAATGCTCAGTAGCCATATATGGTTAGCAGCTACTTTTTGAGAATACACATTTAGAACATTTCCATCATTGCAGAAAGTTCTGTGGTAGAGTACATTGTGGTACAGTCTGAAAAAAGGAAACTGGGGCACAGTTACAATAAATGCAGTCAGTTATGTCTACTAGTCATTTTGGCATTTAATAAGATGTGACTTTGTGATTTTACTTAACTAGTTCATGTAGTCCCCTAAATGGGAAGCTCTTTGAGGCCAGAGGACATTTTCTTTCATGTGTCCCACCATGCTCTACTATAGAATTAGCTCATTGAAAGTATTCAGTGAATATGAAATATTTCATTTGCTGTGGAAAACTTCTTCATAAATGAATTCTTAGATTAACTTAGAATTGCATATCCCATAGGCCCTTGGAGCATGCTGTGAATTTAAGCCTGACTAGCAATATTATCTATTCCAGGTACCTTGTTTTAGTGCTTGGGTGATATGAAGTCTAAAGGGGTTCTCAGGCTTTGGCTACACATGGGGATCACTTGGAGAGCCTTCCCCAGGGATTCTAATTGGTCTGGGATGTGGTCTGAGAATTGAAATTTTTTTTAAACCCCAAATGACTCTAACCTACAAACTAGGTTGAGATACATTAGTATAGGAGATTGAACCCCCAGCTGTCCCCTTCAGTTCTGCTCATTTACAACTATAAACCAATGTTACCAGTACATTCAACTATTACCTTTTATACTATGCAGTAACACTTTTTTTTTCTCCCTTCTTATAGTTTCTTATGTCAGTAATCACTATGATCCTTCTGACAATGATGACTGTCACACTGGATCCTCCTCAGAAACTACCAGACTTATTTTCTGTATTGGTGTGTTTTGTATCCTGCTTACATTTCCTATTCTTCTTGGTATACTTTAATATTATAATCATGTGGGATTCCAAAAATGGAAGAAGTCAGAAGAAAATCAACTAGCTATATCCCCAAAGAAATGTGAAAATGTTAGTGCCACAAGGTTTTCTAAACTTTCTGCTATGTATAAATAAAAGGACAATTTTGAGAATCATGGAAATAGGAAAGGAAATGGTGAAAAGTTATTGTTGTCTACCCAAAATAAATCTATATGGCACCAAAGCAATGAAGGCTTTTATTTTCTAACTACTGAGTGACAAAGACATATTATAGTTTTATTATGTTCAGTTATCACGTGGGGAAATAAGAGAACGTGTCCTTAATCCCAGTGTTTACTTAAGAAATGTACTCTATAAAATTTTGTTGTCTTGAAAAAAATCTGCAAATACAGTGAGCTTAATGGGAGAATTCAGTTCCTTATTTTTGAAGGAAATCACTAATTTTAGTATTCAGATTTAGTTTTGCTTATATTTTAGAATATTTTAGAAATTATATCTCAGGGATTAAATTTGTGATAATCTTTTAAATTACTATGAGAAGGCAATTTAAACTGTTTAAAGCTTGAACACGCCTTATTACCATGTGTAAACTTTGAATTTTTTTAGAAAGGCAGAAAGATTAAACTGTGTTTTTATTTATTTCTAAGAACTCTGATTTATTTGAATGCCATTAAACAATGAATTTTCCTGAATTTAAGTGGTCTGAGTGAAGTCTTTCATGATCATTGGCTCTAAACTTTCAGGTTCATTCTGTTTAAGTTAAATGGCCTTATCCAGGGAGGGGTTCATCCTGTTCTTCTTTGTTATGACATGAAGGTTACCAATGCCATCAGCAGTGATCCATATCATGCTTCGTATTAACTTAGCCCTATTAATACTGTATCACTCTATATTAGAAGGAGCACATCTTTACTATACTATTCAATTCGTAAAAATAATTTATTATAACCGTGTAGTTTCTCATGTAAAGATATGTTTTCTTTAGTCTCTAATAAAAATAATCACTTCCCTACCAACTTATGTTTTTAATGAATATGTTTCTTTAATAAGATAGCCATTAAAGCATATTAACTAAGTGGTTGTATATTTTAATACAATGCAAGTCAAACACATATACACACATAAGAGAATTTGGTTCTAGACATGGACAGCTGATGCAACAAGGTATATGTTTTTAAGTCCGGTAAAGGAAGTAGGTTTAGACAAAGCAAAAAATCAAGAAGTATTTCTTTTTCAAAGCAAATGTGCATAAAGACTCAAAGGGTAGGTCAGCACAGAAAAAGCAGCCTTGAGTCGCTGCCGCATCAGCAGGAACATCGCTGTCCATGGTCACCATCTATAATCACCATGCCCAAATGTCAGCATCTTGGCTGGCTGGTGCAGTCTTATCTTTTGTAATAGAATACTTGCATTTAATACAGGATGTTCATTTAAATCAATGATGAGGAAGTTTTAACTTCTAAATAGTTGAAACAGAAACATTATTTGAAAATGAAAGTATATATAAACATTAGTAAAGTAGAATACACTCATATTCAAGGTATCTTATAGGTAAATTCTAAATAAAAATACATTTCTAGAGTATTTAGTCATGTGGAGTTTACACTGTAGCTTTACTGGAAACTTGTAGCAATTGTAAGTATCTCATATCTATTAGAAACCAATTTAAGAAGAGTCCACTTTGAACTCTGAGCAATTAAAAGTGAAAATAACAACAGGGATATTTTATTATAAAGACATTTAGCTTATACAAAAATTATTAAAGATGCCTCCCTTTATTCACTAATATACCTGTCAAAAAATGATCTTAGGAAAGTTATTTTCAAGTTCTTTTATAGGGAAAAGCTGTTTCTGAAAAATGGAGTTTTCTCTGTTGCCATAAACTTAGGTTTGATTCTTAAAATGAAGAGAATACACTGTATGTTCATGTATCAAATATGAGGCAACAGAAGTCATTTTGCCTTGAAGCCTTAGGGAGGGGAGAAAAATCCCCAATGTAGCATTCTGTCCAAATGATAAACCACAACTAAGTGAGTGAAACATTTACAAAAGTCAAAGCAGCCAAAGGAGCCTCTCTGTTCAATAGAAAGAGAGTAAGAGATGGATAGGATGTAACTAAATAATGGTTGGAGTAACACAATGGTTTCAAGTCTCAATTGGTCCTTCTGTTATGTTCATTGGAAGATCAGGGCCAAGTGTATCCCCCGCCTTTTGCCTTCCTCCCCCCACACCACCTCCATATAAACATTAGTTTTGTGTGTGGATCTTTCTGCTTTGTCCTTCATGTGGCCTCCAAGGGTGATAAAGCGAGAGTCATCTGATCTACAAAGAAAAGAACTGGGAAATGATTCTTAGCCAACCCAGCTGTTCTGAAAGGCAAAAGCTTGGTATATCAAGAGGTCAAACATACAGTAACTGATTTAACAGCATTAAGCACATAGCTACATAACTTGAATTACATATGAAACCAAGCTTACTTCTTAACCCTTCATTTCCTGACTAATGTAGGTGTCTATATATTTTTTGGTTTACATTCTGAGGTTAGTTTTCAATGCTGGAACACAAATTAACCTTTTTGGTATATTTTAGGTACTCTCTTATTATAAGGACTATATCACAAAGTATTCTTAATATTTAGCAGATTATCTTAAAAATATTATTTAGATTGCCCCAATAAAATCATTAGTGAAGGCAATTAGTTTTATAAATTGAGTTACTATTTAGTTATTTCAATTAATAGTTTTAAAAAATAATTCATTTTCATTTTAAGAGGCAAATCTGAAATTTCTCTAAATGGAAAGTTAGTTTCAACTTTAACTTGTTAAATTTTGTTCCACATTTTTCATATAGTATTTTTATTTTCATAATACAGTGAATTAAATGACATGGTAATATACATATTTTGCCAAGACTTAGGGTGAATACCAAGGGAACAGCATTTTCCCCCCTATGGAAATGGTCAAAGAAAGGTGCAGAAGTATGGAAAAAAAAAGTGCTATCAAGTTATAACACTTTCTGTGATTCACTCTTCCCCTTTATTTTGTGACAGCACAAATAGATGATACAAAACAACACTGTAGAAAATTAAAAATTTGATGCTTCAAAATGTGGAGGAGATCACATACTGTCCCAGATGAGGTCTTTTCTTTATATTCAGGAGATTCTGTGTGGTTCAGTTTAAAAACAACCTCACATTTAAATATCTGCACTGAAAAATGCATTCCAGCATTTTATAAAAGATGTAAGAATTTTAGAACTTTGAAAATATTTTTTTCTCTACAAGCACAGGCATAACTAGAATAAAAACTCATCTATGAAGTAGAAGCTAAAGTAAACTTACAATTTTAAAAGCTTTTAAAAGAATCTAATTAGTACAAATCTAGGGCTTTAAATTGGAAAATTGGGACCTACTTCCACTCACTATTAGATTTAATCTGAGTTTTAAGATACAGCTCTACCAAAGGTGCCATTTTCATACAAGCTATAAGTCTATCCACAAATGATAAAAGTATACAGAAGTGTATCAGATACAGAATATGAGTCAAGATCCTCTTCTATATGTTGGCTTACTTTAAAGGGTCAAGAAGAAATGTATTATTTATGTTGAGATTATCTACTGGTGTGGGTAGAAAGTTTAAATTAGCTTCAAGAAATTTTATCTAGACACACACCTGCCTATGCTATGATCTGGTATTCACTGCACAGATTAATTACAAACATTTCTTCTGTTCCTTTAAATATGATCAGGCAGATACAGAAGTTGGCGTTCATAGTGAGTGTGTTTCTTCTAAACGCCTGTGGGATATAAAAGGTGATTATTAAATCATCAAGAATTAGTTTCCAAATTAACATGCATCTCATACATGACTTGAGAAATGACTTAAACACCCAGGTACTATGTAATTTGGTACCTAATTTAGTTAGGTATTGGTGTATCTTATTTGCTTATTTTTGAATCTTCAAAGCAAGATTCACCTTCACAAATAATTGTCAATATGACTACTATGACATTGCACACTTCATTTTATGAAGATGGATTTGAGATACTTCTCAGAGAGTTCTAAAACTCCAACATGACCTAATGAAAACACCAAATCTTACATGCCTTTTGTCTATAAGCCTTCAGGGCCTTTCAGCAGGTGTTTCCTCCAACAGCTGCCCCCCCAAAAAAGAGACAGTCTTTACTGGCATTCCTATTCAGGGTATGTCCCTCTGGGGACTCCTAGTGGTGACAGAAGTTCTTGTCTGTCTGGCTTTAGGATACTTGTGAGATGAAGCCTTTGAAAAAACAACCAGTGGCAACAGACGGCATGTATCCCCATAAGGCGTGTGGACCCCTTACTTCCTGAAATATCCCTTTCTTGTTTATACTGGCAGCTATGAATAAGTAATATATGGTGAGCCCCTATATTTCCCTATTCATGATGGTCCACATATATTCTTCCTGTCCTACAAGAAGATAGTTTGCCAAAAAGACAAACAACGTTTGCCAACTCATTTGAGTCTGGTCGGAATACCTATAGAAGATTTTAAGCATTCCAGTGCTCCCCTAATATCCTTATAGGTTATTGATTCAGTTACCAGAACTATAGCTAATACTGTGGAAGAAAGGAAGACTGCCATTTATTAAATAATTATATGCAGATGACACCAGCCTTATGGCAGAGAGTGAAGAGGAACTGAAAAGCCTCTTGATGAACGTGAAAGAGCAGAGTGAAAAAGTTGGCTTAAAGCTTAACATTCTGAAAACTAAGATCATGGCATCTGGTCCCATCACCTCATGGGAAATAGATGGGGAGACAGTGGAAAGTGTCAGACTTTATTTTTTTGGGCTCCAAAATGACTGCGGATGGTGACTGCAGCCATGAAATTAAAAGATGCTTACTCCTTGGAAGGAAAGTTATGACCAACCTAGAGAGCACATTAAAAAGCAGAGACATTACTTTGCCAACAAAGGTCCGTCTGGTCAAGGCTATGGTTTTTCCAGTGGTCATGTATGGATGAGAGAGTTGGACTGTGAAGAAAGCTGAGCGCCGAAGAATTGATGCTTCTGAGCTGTGGTGTTGGAGGAGACTCTTGAGAGTCCCTTGGATTGCAAGGAGATCCAAGCAGTCCATCCTAAAGGAGATCAGTCCTGGGTGTTCATTGGACGGACTGATGGTGAAGCTGAAACTCCAATACTTTGGCCACCTCATGTGAAGAGTTGACTCATTGGAAAAGACCCTGATGCTGGGAGGGATTGGGGGCAGGGGGAGAAGGGGACGACAGAGGATGAGATGGCTGGATGGTATCACCGACTCGATGAGCATTAGTTTGAGTAAACTCCGGGAGTTTGTGATGGACAGGGAGGTCTGGCGTGCTGCGATTCATGGGGTCGCAAAGAGTCGGACACGACTGAGCAACTGAACTGAACTGAACTGAACTGAACTGATGGGAAAGGTGGGCCTCCCCGGTGGCTCAGTAGTAAAGAATCCACCTGCAATGCAGAAGTTGCAGGTTCAATCCCTGGGCTGGGAAGATCTGGAGAAGGAAATGGCAACCCACTATAATATTCTTGCCTGGGAAATGCCATGGACAGAGGAGTCTGGTGCAAATCCATGGGGTTGCAAGAGTCAGACACAACTTAGTGACTAAACAACAGTGAATGGGGAAGGTAGTAATTAAGCTAATTATTTAATTTAATTTTTATTTAAAATTTTTGGCCACACTGCATGGCTTGCAGGATCTTAGTTCCCTGACAAGGGACTGAACCTAGGCCCCGGCAGTGAAAGCACTGAGTCCTAACCACTGGACCTCCGGGGAATTCCTCAAGCTAATTCTTGTATATAATCCACAAGGTAAATATCACCAGTCTCATTTTACAATTAAGGTTTTGGGAAACTGAGTGCCTTGTTTAAGGCCACACAGTTAAGTAGGTAGTAGAACTGGTGCTGGACATCTAATCCAAATCCCATTCTCTGTTACAATGCCAGGCCCTGCAAAGAAGTGTCATCAATTGATCATGGTTGCCAAGACAGTTGTGTTGAGAAAGACTGAGGCCAAATTCAGGATCTGGCAAAAATCAATACTTTGATCAATGTGATACATATCATAGCACAGGAGCAGGGAGCAGTAGTGTGTCTGTTATCTCTACATGGCCATACTGGTTATAGAGATGAAGATCTCAGAACACAAATGAAAAGAAATTTAGATACAGTGATGCAGTTCATGAGCAGTATTTTGACAGAAGCCATCTTTCACATAGCAATTATATTTTATTCTTTCTAAAACATATTTTAGATTGTTACTTCCTTAATAATCTTCATGGGTTCATTTCTGCCTAATGAATAAAGTCTGAACTTGCTAGCCTGGTGATCATAACTGTCAATGATGTGTCTGGAATCGACTGTTCAGTCGCTCTGCTTCTCTGCCTTTTCTGTTCACAGTGTTCTCTCTGCCTAGAATGTTTACACAGCCCATCAAAATTACCTATTTTTCAAATTCCAGCTTCCTACTAAAATACAAAGCTTCCATTACGAGGGCCTGGAGGGCCCTCTGTTAGAGATTATGCAGAGTGGAATAACCAGAACTGACTTTAAAATCATGAGCCCTTAAATAATGACCTAATCACTCCATCCTGAGGTGGCCCATTTTGTGTATTTCCATACTGCTTATTCTTCATTTGTTACTTAGAGTAGGGAAGAATGTTTACACTCTTCAGTCTGAAGAGGAAGAAACTTCTGTCAACTCCTCTGCTTCCAGGAGCCCACGGAAGCGACAAATCTGACTGACTGACGTCCAGGATAGCAGACCACGCTTTACAGGTCATATTCAGTCAGTGTTCCTACACAGCACTCTTGTGCCCCACTGTTGAGTCTCCCTTTCACCGTCTACTCTCAGACCCAGTGGGCCTTTGCTCTTTTAATTATCATGTTGTAAGGAGAGCAGCCCATTCACTCTCTTTTCTGCAACCAAGCATACAAGGCAGGTCTGCAGTCTTTACTGTTAAAGAGGCACATGGACATGGATCTATTTAAAGATCCAGCTTTCTCCTCAGGTCACAAGAGCACATAGGTTTTAAGATTTGTATTCAATATGGAAGAGAGGGAGGGCTTCCCTGATGGTTCAGCAGTAAAGAATTTGTCTGCAATGCAGGAGAGGCAGGTTTGATTCCTGGGTCTGGAAGATCCCCTGGAGGAGGAAATGGCAACCCACTCCAGCATTCCTGCCTGAAAAATCCCATGAACAGAGGGAGCCTGGTGGGCTACAGTCCATGGGGTCACAAAGAGTCAGACATCACTGAGCACTTCTATCCAGCAGCATTTCTTCCATCTATGGGAGAGAGAAGGTTCCACTTCTGCCTTAGTCCACATTAGTACTCCAAGCTTCTAACAGAGGGCCTACCATATTGGAGGTTATTAAGTCCTCCACTAATCAAGTTGATACTTGATCCTCAATGGATTCATAATGCTTTTTTATACTTGCTATGGGCCAGAATCCTGGAAAGAAGAGTCTGAACTTGTTATCACTTGCTTGCTTTATTTGATTATCATTTCATGTATATAAACCTTATATCCTCAGTTTGAATACTAGATGGGCAGTATGCAAAGGGCTCTATTTATTCTAAGCCTCATACTTTTGCTAACCAAGTGATTCACATTGTTTCTAGAAGATTTATCTCAGCATCCCCTGCGGTATTCCTAGTTAACATTAGCCAAAATCATGCTTTCTTGGAGGCTTCCTTGGTGGCTCAGATGGTAAAGAACCTGCCTGCAAATTCAGGAGTCTTGGGTTCCATCCTTGGATCAGGAAGATCCCCCAGAGAAGGGAATGGCTACCCACTCCAGTATTCTTTTTTTTTTTTTAATCTTTATTGAATTCGTTACAATACTGTTTCTGTTTTGTTTTGGCTTTTCGGCTGCAAGGCATGTGGGATCTTAGCCTCCTGACCAGGGATCGAACCTGCACCCCCTGAATTGGAAGGTGAAGTCTTAACCACTGGACCACCAGGGAAGTCCCCACCACTCCAGTATTCTTGTCTAGAGAATACCACGGACAGAGGGGCCTGGAGGGCTACAGTTCATTGGGTTGCAAAGAATCAGACATGATTGAGCAACTAACACTTTGCTGGTCTTCATACTGTCTATGGCCTGTGGGTTGCTGTCTCCCTTATTCTAACATTGTTTTATAAAGGCTTCACTTTTTAAAGCCTCTGAGAGTGAATTAATAGGGGGTGCTTATGCTCACTGAATAAAATTGGTCAGGAGGAATAATTACTGAAGTGTAATAGGGCAGAAGCTGATGTGTAGACAGGGAAATTGGTCACACAGTGGTGTTACGGGTATCACGACTATCAGAGGTTTCTAGGGCATAGCACAAGGTCAGGAGGTTTAATATCCTCTTTTAGTTACACCAGTTCAGCAGCTGTGACAAATCCATAAAAGAAGAACATGGAAAAAAAGGATCTAAGGAGGCCTAGTGTAAGGAAACTCATAAGCAGGTTGTGAAAGATGAGTAAAATTTTGATGATGGGGGGAAAAGGTATGTCAAGTAGAGGAGACAAGAACAAAAGTCAGGAAATGAGAAAGGGATGTTCTAAGGAATGTGTTCAGGAATGAATGGGAAATAATCTGGAGTAACCGAGACAAAGACAAATTAGAAAGGTAAGTTGTGGTCAGATCAGGGAGAGTTCTAAACAATGGTATAAATTTGGATTTTACAACAAATACAGTGGAGTGATACTTTTGAAGTCATAATTAGTTCAGGAGCAGGACAGGCTGTAGGGAAACAAGAACAAAGAGCACAGAGGCAGGTTACAATGAGGATGCAAGTAATCTGGATGAGAGTTAACGAAGGAATAAACCAGTGCAGTGGACATGGGAAGGAGAAGTAACGTTCTGGGAAGTGATACAACTTGGTATCAGTTTGGATGTGGGGACCAAAAAGAGAGACAGAATTGTAGTTTTGAGCTCTATCACTGGATGAATGTAATCCCTAAAAAGGTACAATGAGGGACAATATGGGGGGGGGGAGGGTGAAATCAGCATATTTGGGGAATAATGTATAGCAGTTGAGATTGTTTATAGCTCAGGAGGAAGGTGACAAATAGATTTGGAAACCATATACACAAAGGTGAGAACAAAAGTCAAGGAATGGATGAGGTCATGAAGAAAGAGTCCAAGGTGAGAGAAAACAGTATCAAAAGAACCTAGGGAGGACTTTCCTGGTGGCCCAATGGTTAAGAATCCACAAGCCAATGCAGGGGACACGGGCTCATTCCCTGGTCCAGGAAGACCCCACATGCCGTGGGGCACCTAAGCCCAGGCATCACAACACCTAGAGCCCATGTTCCAAAAGGAGAAGCCACCACAATGAGAAGCCCACACCACAACAAGAGGGTAGGCCCCACTCGCTGCAACTAGAGAAAGCCCAGACGCAGCAACGAGGACCCAGCACAGCATAAAAAAATAAATCAGAATTAAAAAAAAATCCAGGGAAATGTCTACAAGGTAGTCAAATACGTTCAACTGTTATTTCTCTGCAGGTCAACCTTAATTCTTTCAAGTCTTCTGAAAGTACTACTCAAATTAAAGACTCAGAAAAACACCCCTAACATATGATGATCTTTACCAGAATCCATGAACACAAAGCTATTCTCAGTATTCTTAAGATTCCCCAAACTCATTCATTCATGAGACGGTCCTATATTAAATGTGTATATTCATCTGCCAAATGTGTAACTTTGAATATTTATGTATGAACTATGTATTTATGATCACCATCCAATAGTTTAATGGATTTCCACGGGTCAGAAACTTTGTAAAACACTTAACCTTACAGTGAATGATTGTGTGTATTTGTATATATATTGTATACTTAATAGAATCTAAAACCTTTGAACCTGACATTCACTGATTACTACTGTATAGTGGGCAATTAATTAGCATACTAATTAATGCATTAATATGCAATTATTCACTTAATCATTTCAGCACATTTCCAAATCATATAACAAGATATGACTTGTTATATCTTGTTCGGACTGATGTGCCCTACAGAAACTATAACCTACCTGTCACTGTTAAATTAGCGTTTTTTACTCAATTAAGGACCTTCTTTATACTCACTAAAAATATGTCCTCTTTGAAAGCTAGCCTGGCAAGCTCAGTAGTGTTCTCTTTCAATTGGCCTCTAACTCATAGATCTTGTCAGATTATCTTCCTATTATTTGTAAGAATAGACTAAATATAATTTTAATTAATGCATCAAAGCTCATGTCCCTATTTTCTTTACAGACAATACCAAATTTGATAATACAATTAAAATGTTTTGAACTGAAAGAAAAAACAGTGAAATATAACAAGGGTAACCTTAATTATAAAGGTGAAACTACCTAAGTTTAAAATGGTTTTAAGGAATTCACAGCTGTCAAGATCACATAATTCTATATGAAAGAAAAAAGATTTTTTCCAGAAAACAGTGTAAAGTAAGTTGTCATAGTATATGGTGCAGAATAAATGCTTAATCAAAATGAAATTAAAATAAAGAGACTAAACATAAAGTTTTATTTTACATTATAAATAAAAGCTTTGGGGCTATAAATTCTTATTTCAACATCCTACAGATTTGCCTGATTCTGTTTCAGAATGTACATTTAAAAATTTAGGATGGAAACTACCAAGAAACTCATTATTATAATGTGTGTTTATGTTTTATTATCATTACTCATCTTTTATGCTAGATTCTATAATCCTGAGGGCAGGACTATGTCTGTCTCGTTAATTAGTGTATCCACTATGTTAGATCAGTGCCTGGCTCCTAGCAGGCATTCAATAAATATTAAATGAATGAGGCATGTAAGGGAATATCTATTTGAAAATATCTAGATAATTTATTTATACCTATTTGAAAATATCTAGATAATTCCTTAAAAAAAATTCTTAGAGTAGCCATTCATCTTTGTTCATTCACTGAACATGTACGGTGGACCTTCCATCCAGGTTCAATACTACAGTATAGAGATAAGACTTTGCCAAGGACAGAAGTCCAGAAAGAGCCGTGTAACCAGAAAATTACAATACACTACAACATGGTACATTTATAAACATTCAGACAAGTGTTGTAGAAGCCTAGAAGATGAAGCAATTTATTTTTTACCTACGTTATCTGTGGAGAGTTTCAAAGAATGTGATGTTGAAGGCTGACCTTTAGGAGTGAGCAGGAGTTTCCTAGACAGAGAAGGAAGAAAGTGTAGTCCAGGCAGAAAGGGAGGTCATAGAGAAGCCTGGAGTCCTGAAAGAGAGATTCCAGAGGACGAAAGCATATGATATAAAGAGTGTGAAGGAAAAAGATTACTTTCTTCCTATGTGAAGTCTGAGGTACAGGAAAAAAATCATCTACTATTTACTGATTGCCCAAGTCCTGCTTTTAACTATATAATTAATTATATAACACTATAAATATCTGCTTTATGATTATGTAGAGGTGTTTAAAATACATAAACCACTTAAGAGAATTTATCAAACACTTTGAGGAGCTTTTCTAACTACTCTAAGAGTTAAAGTGGAAAAAAAATGTTCATCTGTCAGGTGACATAAAACCAATTTCTACTAAATGTGCCAGAATAATTTTTCTCCACCTCAAGAACAGTTAGTCTTCAGTCTGTTCATTACTGTCTTTTTATAGTATTTTTATTTAATAAAACCTATTAAGACTACCATACAAATCTCTTTACTTATGCTTTTATCTTTTAACTGATCAATTTTTATATTGCTGACATCCCTTCTTCACCATTTGCTCATTTAAAAATTCATAGTATGTGAGATATGTCTCTGGAGAAAATGTCTATAAAATTTGTTACAGCTGGCAAATGTGTATGAGTCAGTGATAGCACATGACTAAATGCTTCACAGAAAATAAAATTTGTTTCTGTAGTAAGCAGAACTGTTTAAATGTTATTTATTTTTATGTTTCAAAGAAAATATATTGTGAAGTGTTGCATTGATTTAATACGCAACAATGTCTGTGTACACGCTGTAGAAGGAAAATTTATGAAACCTTTGCACAACTCCTTTAATTGAATTTTCCAAATCTCTCACCACACACAAATAATCAATATCTTCTGCAGAGAAAACCAGTCAGAATTATTACAGTCTTCCGTTTCAATTTTGTTGTCATCAGCACATACAGAGCACCTGGATATTTGTAATGTCTGATAGCAAGTTATTTACACCTCTTAAACACATAATTGCTATTAAGTGAGTTAAAATCTATGCTTTAAAAGTTTAACTGATTATTTAAAAGATAAAAGCACCACACTTTTAATAACATATAAAAAAATTAAATCATAGGAAAAATTATTTAAAAGGCTTTGAAAAGTAATAAACCAGTTTGTGTTTCCTTAAATCCTAGACAAATCTCAAGTAAGCAGTTGAAATATAGCCCCCAAACAGTGATGAACAGTGTAAAGCACAAGCATTAACATTAATAAGAGGAAAAGGTATGATCCACATACAGGATAAGTGACAACTGAATTCGTATAAAGAGCTGAGGACTACAGTTGTACTAATGTACATTAATATGTGTATTTGTGTTACCAAAACTAACATCGCTATTTTTCAGCTCTAAATAAACCAAGAATGTTAAAAGCATAGTGGAATTTTTGTTGTTTCTTCTAAAATTCATGTCTAATCTTCAAACCTGAGTTTTTTAATACTGGAGTATTTGTTTGAAAAAAGATACTGCTTCATGTTAAACTATAACAGAAAAAAATAAAAGGGAAGCAGTTTTCTAGGAGTAAAAGTATTTAGCTGATATGACAAATACTTTTTCAAGACTGAGTGGGGGAAAGAACAACATATTTTTAAGTTAAAAAATACTTCAGTGGGTGGTTAGAATGAAAAGGCAATATCAAACTATTTACATAGTCTTAAAACAGAAGGAGTTTAAAATTTGTCCTTTGGACCAAGGGTTTGAAAACCTCAAAAATCCTATAACGAAAATGAATTTTACAATGCAAGAAGACAGTAATTTAGTTAAAGAAAATCAGAACATTTATAGTTTGCGTTTTTTTTTTTTTTAAGGCCAGAGCTAGAAATTTTGAAATATTTAGTATTACAGACAGCTGAAACAATCAACTTTTTGGAACAATGTAAAGTTCAGATGGTTACATTTCTTTTAAAATATGCATATTTCAACCTACACAATTATTCTCAAAACAGATAAAATATGTTTTGGACTGAAGCTAAGTGTCTAGATTTCATATCTTGGCAAATGCTCTACAATTTGCTTACATTTTTTTAAAAAACATTTTGTTTACTGGAAGTACTAGTCATGGACAAACAATGATGGTATTTTCTAATTATCTCCAGAAAAAATGAAAATACTCAGTACCATATAATGCCACCTATTGTTTCAGGAATATTTGTATCAAGTTGTTTTATACAGAGGATGACTATGTAAAGTAAGTAAATTTCATGCCTTCTCATGTGATGATAATGTGACAGTCCTTCTGTATCAACCCATTGAATGGTCATATGTTTTAAATCTTCAGTATAACAAATTAAAAATAATTTTGAAAATTCACATCCAAATATAACAGAAAAAACCTTTCATTTCATTATCCTTCTAATAGTCATAAAGCCAATATTATTAAGGAAAGTGAAGATAGGCTTACTTCCTAAGTTAACTGAAAAAAGAAAGAAGCCTTCCTTTGTTTAAGAAATCTGTATTCTGTAAAGGAGGTCTTCTTTATTCACACGCTTTATCAAGTCATTCCCTAATTAGCAAGGTCCAGTTCTGAAAATTAATAAAAATCTTAGTTTACCTTTTAATGTTAATGTGGATGTTTTAAATTTCCATGGAATAGGTTATACAAAGCCTTAGAATGTGTCTCAGATGTCTATTTAAAACACTAGAGTCTTACCTTTACAATTATACTTCTCTGACGACAATAAAAACTACAACTGCTGCTAAACAAATTAGCAGTAAGATGAAAAAAATAAACAGAACTAAAGGATTAATTCAAAGGCAAAATGACAAAACAAATGCTGGAATTCTCCTGGTATTGTCTATTTTAACTATTCTAGGAAAATTTGACAAGAATCTGAAGGAAAAAAAATCTGAGTGACATTCTTCTGATAGTGAAATAAATAATGTGTTTACTCTCATTTTCATTAATTACCTAATATAACACATCTAAAACATATTAAAAACATATTAGCTGGTTTTTATATTATATAATTTCTAACTGTAAATTTCTAATATTATGGAGATTCTCAGAACATTTTAAAATTTAAATAATTCTGGGTAACAGCATAGTAAAAGAAGAGTAAAGTAGAAATTTCTGTAAAAAGCTTATGGTTAGATCCCCAAATAAGGAATATGTAAAGCAAATTAGTTTGGACTGTCAAAAAAACTAACAAAGTCCTATAAAAATGAATGTATGAATAAAAGGGGGTGAAAGTTAACTTGGCAAAGAAATTTATATAAAATGTGCATGTGTTGGCATGCATCATCTTTAACCAAACAAACAAAAAAAAAAACCCACCAAAATTAAAAATATATATATACATTACGAACTGGAGAAAAAAATAGGGAAAAGCATTCTGTAAAAACTTTAGCTCAAATTCAAATTAGAAAAAAAGCTTTAATCTATTTTCCAGGCAATATTAGTGCAAAAAATAAGATGAAAAAATAATGAAGATTTGAATACCTCAGTAAGTATAAAGAGTCAATGTAGCTCTTGCCAAGAAACAAAATGGAAAATGACTTCTATATTCTCATATATATATTACCATATAGTTTATATTATATATTTAATGTATCTTAGCTCAGTTAGTTCAGTTTACATTTAAACCACAACAAATAACCAATGCTTATTAGAACCTTTAAAACATGATTTAGTGATACAATCTCCTCTATGCATGAAGAAACACTCAGCTCTCAGGGAAAACCTGGTAATGCGCAAGTCAGTTTTAATGCCTAAAATACTAGAAAATAGATTTAAGGCTGATTCATGCAGAAACATACAAAGAATCCCTATGTATTGGATAAAGGAGGTGACTTTTAACACGTGAAAATAACTTTAATGTCTTTTATACATGTTTATGGAAGGAAATAATACTTTTGGGAAATTTTTTCCCATTAATTATTAGCAGAGACAGTTCATCTATTTGTTCTATAATTTTCCCTTCTTCATTCTTCAAAACTGTTGGCAAAAGCCTAATGTAAAGCCTAATTCTAATTAGCTCTAGGAAATTAACAGATTAAAAAAAAGTTACACCATTGCTATTGAATATATAAAAGAAAGATTTTCTCTAGTTGAGAAATAATAAATATTCCAATTTCCCATTAAGATCCTCTAAAACTTGTCAAGTCAGTAGAGATTAAAATCATTGAAAGCCAGTTACATATTATGATCAAGATACACTGCACTGGAGAAATGATCTCAATCCTTTTCTAGGGAAGAGCTGCTTGTATGCACTTAAATTCTATGGATCCTAATGGGAGGCAGCTGTCCAACTGAAGGGCCCAGGAAGCCTGCTCAGATATCTTCCCACATGAGTTTTGGAGGAGTTTTTCCATGACTGCTACCCTGCCATGACCCAGTTGGCCTCTGGAACTGACCAGCAGGGAATCCCAGCTTTTCCTCCTGCAGACTCATCGCTAACTTTGTTAAAGATCCTAAACACAGACTAAATTGGTTGAGTGATGTCTTATGTTTGAACCTGAGAGCTGGAATGACTGGGTGCTTTCATTTGTTTTAGGAAGACACAACATAGAAAAACACAAAGACCACACTTTTTGACATGAGACTGGTTTTCAGCTGGAATCCCTGCTCTGACACTTAACTAGCAGTGCCTTTTGGCAAACTACTCAACATTTTATTGTGTCTTTGTTCCTTATCTATAATGACAATAACAGCTATCTTGCAGGGTTGTTGTATAGATCTGCTGATCCTAGTGTTGAGAACATAGTGATTATTACTCCTCAACAAGGGGAAGTCACTGGTACTCAAAAATGGTAGACTAACACATGACTACCCACTTCAAGGTCTACCTCCATTTGTAGAGATTGCCAAATGGCATTCATGTCAGTAATATTAAAATGATCCCTCAAGTTGGTCTGGTGGCTTTAATATTTTATAGTCTGTGATTATTTTGCTTACTAAGGTGTGAATGTGCATGTGTTGTGGGAACTTAAAAGTCTCCTAATTTAGTTTCCCATAGTGTGAAATGCTCAGAGGTATGAGTTCACAGTAGAGCAAACATTATTAAAAATCTCAGAACACTGCCTACAAAGTAACTTTTTATGTTTTGTGTATCTTTCTAAATTACCATTAAAATCTGCCATATATAATGCATTATTGCCCCATCTGTCTGTATTTTCAAAAAGAACTTTTAATAGAAGAAAAAACTATAACTCTTAACCTAAAAACTGTATTTCAAAAGTTCAATCATCAGGAAAATTGATCTTAACTAGACATGGTCTTCTGCTAAATGCAGTATAATGTTTTTCAAATGAGACTGGTGGTCTTTTAAAAGAATACACTACAAAAGGGCTCATGACAATTGGTTGAAATGGTAAAATGAGATGAAACGATCTCTTTATACAATAAACTAAGAACACTTTACCTTTGTTGGGAAGTCCTGAATTCTTCTTTTTAAATAGCTTTTGCTTTATTACGTTAGTCACTAAAGGGAAAAAAAATATGGGATATTAATCATTTCTCAATTTGGAAGAAACAACTTCAAAAAAATACATATTTTTGTAAGTATCAAGTACAAAATATATCTTATATAAAGAATGAGAACTACATCAAATAAGCCTAATACAAGTTACCAAGGAACACTCTTTCCCTCACATTCAAGAAGAATCCCTGAAATAACACATCCTAGCAAAAGATATGTGGTTTTCTGTTCTAAGTTTACAAACAAGCAATAGAGAGAAACTCATTAAAAACTCATAAATTAGGGGTGGGAGGGACAAAAAAAACCCAAACAACTCAAAAATTTCTCTTACTTAGTTCTTTTGTTTTCTGCATTTCTCTTTTAAAGACACATGATGCATGGGGGATCCCAATGAGATTTTCAAGCTCTTTACTGCCCTTCAAAGCCTAAAAGAAAGGCATTTTAAACGAGTTAAGTTCTCTATAAATATAATACTACTGACAACTCTAGTGAAAATACAGTACACTGCTTCCTTTCTCTGAAAAACTTAAAACTCTGTGATAATGAAATTTAACTTTTTCTGGTAGGGTAACTAAAGCCTTAAAATATCTGAATAAAACCAATCTATTAACTACAAAGACAAAACATAATTGATAAATTTACTTATCAATGTCAAGTCAGGTATTACTAAAATATTATGGTTAATTACTGTTCATGTAAGAAATTCTCATAAAAAGTAAAATGAATATATCTTCTGTAAACTCTTTCCAGGATTGGATTCTCCTATTCTTCTTCTAATGGGGTAACAGAAGTATGAAAAATTATATGCCAAAAAAAGCAAACCTGTATACTACTTAAACTTTGCATTATTTCCATGAATTCTTCTGACGATTTCTCAACTTTAGTTAGCAATACCATGAATCTGTGAATGAAAAAAAAAAATTCAGTAAGATCAAGCAGTTGAACACGGCAAGTCATTTTCAAAGCTTTAATTCTTTTAAAAGAATCTTATATTCAGTTTTTATCATTTTCTTTGCATTTTTCAAAGTGGTAAAAGATGTAAATGTTCCTCTTTCAGCTTTCACTCCTTTACAAACAATATATTTTACCAACCATCCTATCCTTTGGCATTTCACTTTCTCATCACCACTGAGCAGTGGGAAAGAAGAGATATATAGTTGGCTTGTCCTTTCTCCTTCATGTCATTTTGAGAGAACAAATACACCACCATCACCTTATTTACCTAGATCTAAGCCTATGAATCAGTGTTACCCAATAATTTTTTTTAATTAAAAAATAAGGTTTTTAGCTTAATATATCCCAATGCGACAAATAGACCAAGGTACTCTTTTAAATTTGAAGACGAAAGATATGTTTGGCCACATTCATGTGTCTATACTTTTAAAAGCTGCACAATATTGAACCTAGTAAATATACCAAAGGTGATTTAACTATTTCCTTATGGCTGCAACTTTAGTTTCTTTTTGAATTTTAAGATCTCACAATTTGTATATGATAATCTATACCAGTGCAGTTTAACAGAAATATAATGCAAGCTGTATATATAATTAAAAATCTTCTAATAGCCACATTGAAAGTAAAAAGAAATAGGTGAACTTAATTTTAATAATTTAGTAATAATTTTAATACTATATTTTATTCAACTCACTATATCCAAAGTATTACAATTTCAACATGTAGTCAATATAAAACTTATTCATGAGATATTTTATACTTTTTTTTTCAAAATTCAGTCTATATTTTATATTCATAGCATATATCATTTCAGAATAGTCACATTTTAAAAGCTTAGCCATGTGTGGCTGGCTAGTGACTACTGTTTCAGGAAGCACAAATCTGTCCTATTAATTTTATGAGAGAAACTAGAAATTCTATTTAAATGCTTTTCAAAATCACATCAGTGTTATCCATTAACATTGGTGTGTGCTATAAAAATAAGATAAATGTGACATTAAATGTTCATACACAATGAATATGAACAGTGTGTTTCAACTAAGTAAAATATGTATATAAGTATGCGAGCAAAGAATGGAAAGAAAGCGATATGCAAAAGCTAAAAATTATGTGAACATAGTGGAATTCCAAGTGATATTTCTTTCCTTAAAATTTTCCTTCATTATTACGCATTTTAAATTAGAAGTTGTCTGTCTGTCTGAGGTCCCAGCTGCTTACCACTGGAACCTCAATATGAGACTACCTCTATGAGACAGACTACCTCCATACGGGACAGACTACCTCCATATGAGAGAGACCATCATAAAGGAATTCCGGCTCCTCTAATTAAGCTCCAAAAGCCTGAAGGAGCAGGAGGATTTCAGTGACTCCCACTCAAGGCTGGGAACCTCCAGCTTACCCTACATTATACCTAAGCCCACTAAGTACCTCAGAAATACAAAGCTGAGGCAATTAACCTCCTTTGCTATGAGAAGGAGTCTTAGGGGCTCTTTTTCTTGCATCCCTTTCCTGGGAGGATTGGAGTGGCAGAGCCTCTTCACACTCTTACCATCCTTTAAGGAACTGATGCTGTTCCCTGTCTACCCTCAGGGAGTTGGGTGGGAAGGGCTGAGTCCTGCAGTGTTGCCATCCTGAATGACTCCAAACAGTTCTGTTCAGAAAGAGCGAGAAGTGAATGGCACCCCCAGCAGCTGTGGAATGTAAGCATACCCAATGAACCTATTAGTAAATCTTTCTCCCAAGTTAAGACAATTATCCAGCAGCTAAGCTACCTGTTCAACAGCCTTGGAGTTTTTGGACTGAGTATCAGTTCCCAAAGTATCAAGATATCCTTCACATGCCTAAACTTGCCTCCACGCAGGACCAATTGGAGTAGTGGACATTCCATCACTCTCGTCATTTTTTTTTTTTTTTTCACTCTCGTCATTTTTAATTTCCTTTCCTCTCCTCCTCATTATGCTTCTCACTAGGTGAAATCAAGTCTTTTCCTCATCTCGATGGTAAGCAAATTCATGGAATGGCTTTTAAACTGTCATCCAACTGCTATATTTTGAGAAATTCAGGAAGTGTGTTCTCCATTTCTATATCTTCTGACTCAGTGGACAAGATGTCATAATCTTTGGAGATAAACAACTTGCTGAGCAGCTTTTGGGAGAAGAATGGTTGCCATTGTCTTCATCCTAGACAAAATGGCAATATTTATATTTAATCTCATGTGCTGGAAGCTGAATTTTTATTGCCAGTGATAGCATTTTCTATATTTTCAAAGGATGGTTTCAACTATACTTTGCTGTCCTAAGACTGCATTATTGTTTACTTTAATATTATCTCTATGTCTCTTCACTAATTTAGTTGTTTCTGAAAACCAACAATCTTTTATACCTGCCTGCAGAATACATTTCTGTTACAAAGTTTCCAAATTATTGTTGCCCCTTTTTTCAAGTTGGTGAGTGAAAGTATAATCAGTGGATACCATCATATTTTATAAAACACTACTCCTTTCTTAAACAGATTTGCCTCTGGCTGGACTAAACTGGATCAAACCCTTCACTTTATAATGACCACTGCAAACTATGCAGATGTTGATGGGTATTGCATCCAGATATCCAGTGACTGCTGTCTGTTTCATGATATCCTTACAAAATTTGATCAAATCCTATATTATGGCCAAATTCCACTGTTGTACGACTTGAGAAATCTGAAATCTCGGTCTTCCTTGAATGAATCTTTTTTTGTTTCAGCAGAGTAAAAATTCAGCGTCATCTTTTAGCAACTAGTATTTTTAAAGTGTCTAGATTAGTACTCTGTTTTTAAAAAGAAACTATGATCCAGTTGGTCTGGCACAAGAGAATGTTGTTCAAGTTTTGACATTTTTTGCCAGACTGCCTTTCCTCAGAGCAGATTCTTATGGTATGTTCACTATGAATATCCATTTTTCTCTTGAGAAAGCCACATGCCAAAAATTCAGGGTTTTTTATGTATTTTCCAATTTGCCTAGAAAAGTCTCACTGTAAAATCCAGACTTCTCTCATTTTCCCCAAAGAGAAAGTCTTTTTATTCTGAAGAACAACTGAAATTAGATGCTTTGCTCATATCAAATACATGGAGGGATGTGTCCATTAATTATGCTTTAAATTTCTTCCATAGTGATTTCTTCAGTCTCAAGCAAGTGATATGTAACTTTTAAAAGTATCATTCTGCTCCAATTCTGCTTTTTTCCCTATCTTGACTGCTTTCAATTATTTTCCATTCTTAACTTCAAATTTAACTTCATTATTTTCCTTTTCTCCATAAAACTCCTCAGATATATTCTGAGGGGAGAACTAAAAGAACAAGGAGAAGTTATCCTTAAATTGGTGAGTCTAACTGAAAATTGATGATACAGGTGATTCAGTTCAGTTCAGTTCAGTTCAGTCGCCCAGTTGTGTCCGACTCTGCGACCCCGTGAACCGCAGCATGCCAGGCCTCCTGTCCATCACCAACTCCCAGAGTTTACCCAAACTCATGTCCATTGAGTCGGTGATGCCATCTAGCCATCTCATCCTCTGTCGTCCCCTTCTCCTCCTGCCCTCAGTCTTTCCCAGCATCAGGGTCTTTTCAAATGAGTCAGCTCTTTGCATCAGGTGGCCAAAATATTGGAGTTTCAGCTTCAACATCAGTCCTTCCAAAGAACACCTAGGACTGATCTCCTTTAGGATGGACTGGTTGGATCTCCTTGCAGTCCAAGGGACTCTCAAGAGTCTTCTCCAACACCACAATTCAAAAGCATCAATTCTTCAGCGCTCAGCTTTCTTTACAGTCCAACTCTCACATCCATACATGACTACTGAAAAAACCATAGCTTTGACTAGACGGACCTTTGTTGGCAAAGTAATATCTCTGCTTTTTAATATGCTGTCTAGATTAGCAAGTGTTAACTCAGCTCTGCTATGCCATCACAAATGTGGAAGGGAGGTCATCAATTTCTTTAAGATTCCCTGGCATGCAACCCATGGTGCCTACTATACTGACTGTGCAGGCAATGTGGATATAGTGGAGTAAGATGTGAAACCTCTAAAAGACAAAATGGCCTGTAAAGATACTGATTTACCCTCTTCTGTAACTTCCAACTGTTTGGCACCTTTCTTCCTCACTAGATCACTAGTTCCATGAAGGCAAGGACAGACTCTACCTTGTTTATGTTATAAACCAAGTTAACTAGCATGGTGTCTGTGGTATGGTAGATATTACTTGATGGAACAATGAATAAAATATGCTCATCTTTCATTTTATTCTTCCTTTTACTTCCCTCTAATCATAGATTTCAAAGTTCATTAGTGTGTTATTTCACTGAGAAACCTAGGTGGGAGATGCTGGTCAAAGGGTACAATCCTCATATGTAAGATGAATCAGTTCTGGGGATTTCATGCATAGCATGGTAGCTATTTCATGCATAGCATGTTAGCTATATTTATAAATACCACATTGTATACTTTGGTGGTTCAGATGGTAAAGAATCTGCCTGCAATGCAGGAGGCTTGGATTCAACCCCTGGGTCAAGAAGACTCCTTACAGAAGGAAACAGCAACCCATTCCAGTATTCTTGCCTGGAAAATCCCACGGACAGAGGAGCCTAGCAGGCTACAGTCCATGGGGTCACAAGTAGTAGGACACAATTGAGTGACTAAGAGTGCTAGAGACAGTGAGTGATACTTCAAATTGATAAATTGAGCGACTAAGAGTGCTGGAGACAGTGAGTGAGTGATACTTCAAATTGATAGAGTACATCTTAAACATTCTCACCAAGAGAAAAGGTAACAATGTGAGATGTGTTAATGAACCAAACTGTCATAATTATTTTAGTGGATATATATCACATTATATACTTTAAATATACATATTTTATTTTTCAATTATACTTCAATTAAG
The DNA here is from genome assembly GCF_019320065.1 of Cervus canadensis. Classification (NCBI taxonomy): domain Eukaryota; kingdom Metazoa; phylum Chordata; class Mammalia; order Artiodactyla; family Cervidae; genus Cervus; species Cervus canadensis. The sequence goes on along the minus strand of NC_057387.1, from coordinate 77,783,202 downwards.
CTGGAAAAACTTTAAAAAAAAGAAAGCTAATTTTCCCAGTCCCCTAACCTTCTGCTACCCACATGTCTTTCTAAAGTATAATCCTGGATTTCCTACCTATTTATTCACTCTGCTTAACTCTCCTTTTACTTAATGAATATTCTCTCTACCACAAACTACTGCTCAAAACAATGATTTAGGCCAATCTCCACTTCCTCCATATTGAAATTAAATTCTAACATTCAGATTTCTGCTTTCCTACTCTACTAACACTATATACTCTCAAAGGCCAATCTATCCCTCCCTCCCACGTTTCCCCTCTGATAACCATAATTACATTCTCTATATCTGTGAGTTTGTTCTGTTCTATAAATAAGTTCATTTGTGTATTTTTTTTTTTACTTTCCATGCAAACATAATACCATATTTGTCTTTCTCTGACTTCCCTTAGTATGATAATCTCCATGTCCATCCATATTGATGCAAATGGCATTATTTCAGTATTTTTAATGGTTGAGGAGTATTCCATCATGTACATGTACCACATCTTTATCCATTAATCTGTCAATGGACATTTAGGTTGCTTCCATGTCCTGGCTATCGTAAATAGTGCTGCAATGAACACTTGGGTACATGCATCCTTTCAAACCACATTTTTCTCTGAATATATCCCCAGGAGTGGGATTGCTAGATCACATGGTAGCTCTACTTTTAGTTTTTAAGGAAACTCCATACTGTGCTCTATAGTGACTGTACCAATCTACATTCCCACCAATAGTGAAGAAGGAGGCTCCCTTTTCTCCAACTCTCTCCAGCATTTATTGTTTCTATTGTATGGATTTTTTTTTTTATAATGACCATTCTGACTGGTGTAAGGTGACACCTCATTGTAGTTTTGATTTGCATGTCTCTAATAATTAACGATGCTGAGTGTATTTTCATGTGCCTCTGGGTTGTCTGTATGTCTTCTTTGGAGAAATGTCTATTTATGCCATCTGCTCATTTTTTGGGTTGTCTATCCATTTTGTTTATGATTTCCTTTGCTGTGAAAAAGCTTTTAATTTTAATTAGGTTTCATTTTGTTTATTTTTGTTTTTATTTTCAGTATTCTAGGAGACAGCTTGAAAAAGATATTGCTGCAATTTATGTCAGAGTGTTCTGCCTATGTTTTCCTCTAAGAGTTTTATAGTATCTAGTCTTACGTTTAAGTCTCCAATCCATTTTGAGTTTATTTTTGTTTATGATGTTAAACAATGCTCTAATTTCATCTTTTCACATGTAGTTGTACAGTCTTTAAAGCACCATTTATTGAAGAGACTGTCTGTCTTCCATTACATAGTCTTGCCTTCTTTGTTGTAGATTAATTGATCTTAGGTGTGAGGGTTTATTTCTAGGCTTTCTATCCTGTTCTATTGATGTATATTTCTGTTTTTGGTTTAGTACCATACTGTTTTGATGACTGAAGTTTTGGGTATAGTCTGAAGTCAGAAAAATGGAGCTGGATGAATCAGGCTCCCTTTCTCAAGATTGCTTTGGTTAATCTGGACCTTTTGTGTCTCCACACAAATTTTAAGACTTTTTTGTTCTAGTTCTGTGAAAAATACATTGGTAATTTGATAGGAATCACACTGAATCTGTAGGTTGCCTTGGGCGGTATAGTCATTTTGACAATATGAATTCTTCCAATTCAAGAATATGGTATATATTTCCATCTGTCTGTGTCATCTTTGATTTCTTTCATCACTGTCTTACAGCTTTTGGAGTACAGGTCTTTTGTCTCTTTAGGTGGTATATTCCAAGGTATTTCATTATTTTTGATGCAATGGTAAACAGAACTGCTTCTTTAACTTCTCTTTTGGATCTTTCACTGTTAGTGTATGGAAATGCAAGCTTTCTGTGTATTAATTTTATACCCAGCAATTTTACTGAATTCATTGATGATCTCTAGTAGTTTTCTGGTAGCATCCTTAGGATTTTCTATGTACAGAATCATGTCATCTGCAAACAGTGATAGTTTTACTTCTCCATTTCTTTTTCTTCTTCTCTGATTGCCATGGTTGGACTTCCAAAACTGTGCTGAATAAAAGTGGCAAGAGTGGACAACCTTGTCTTGTTCTTGACCTTAGAGGAAATGCTTTCAACTTTTCACCAGTGAGTATGATGTCAGTTGTAGGTTTGTCATATATGGCACTTATTATGTTGAGATAAGTTCCCTTTATGCCCATTTTCTGAAGAGTTTTTACCATAAATGAACATTCACTTCAGTTCAGTCACTCAAGTCGTGTCTGACTCTTTGTGACCCCATGGACTGCAGCACGCCAGGCCTCCCTGTCCATCACCAACTCCCGGAGTTTACTTAAACTCGTGTCCATTGAGTCGGTGATGCCATTCAACCATCTCATCCTCTGTCCTCCTCTTCTCCTCCTGTCTTCAATCTTTCTCAGCATCAGGGTCTTTTCCAATGAGTCAGTTCTTTGCATCAGGTGGCCAAAGTATTGGAGTTTCAGTCTCAACATCAGTCCTTCCAATGAACATTCAGGACTGATTTCCTTTAGGATGGACTGGTTGGATCTCCTTGCAGTCCAAGGGACTCTCAAGAGTTTTCTCCAACACCACAGGTCAAAAGCATCAATTCTTCAGCACTCAGCTTTCTTTACAGTCCAACTCTCACATCCATACATGACTACTGGAAAAACCATAGCTTTGACTAGATGGACCTTTGTTGGCAAAGTAATGTCTCTGCTTTTTAATATGCTGTCTAGGTTGGTCATAAATGAACACTGAATTTTGTCAAATGCTTTTTTTCTATCTATTGAGAAGACTGTATATTTTTTATTCTTTAACTTGTTGATGTGGTACATCACACTGATTGACTTGCAGATACTGAAAATTCTTACATCCCTGGGATAAATCCCACTTGATCATGGCATATGATTCTTTTAATAATATTTTGTTGGTTTCAGACCGCTAGTGTTTTGTTGAGCATTTTTGTGTCTGCATTCTTCAGTGATATTGGCCTTAATTTTCTTTTCTGTGTGTGTAGTCTTTGTCTGGTTTTGGTGTCAGAGTGATGGTAGCCTCACGGAATGAGTTTAGGAATGTTCTTTCCTCTGCAATTATTTGGGCTAGTTTCAGAAGGACAGGTGTTAACTCTGTTAACTCTTGTCCAAATGTTTTATAGAATTCACCTGTGATGTCATCTGATCCTGGACTTTTCCTTGTTTAACTTTTTAATCACAGTTTCAATTTCAGTACTTGTGATTGGTCTGTTCATATTTTCTATCTCTTCCTGGTTCAGTCTTGGGAGACTATACGTATATTTTCAAGAACTTGTCCATTTCTTCTAATTGTCCATTTTATTAGCATGTAGTTGCTTGTAGCAGTCTCTTACGATCCTTTGTATTTCTGTGGTGTCTGTTGTAATTTCTTTTTCATTTCCAATTTTATTGATTCTAGCCCTCTTCCATTTTTTTCTTGATGAGTCTGACTAAAATTTTATCAATTTTGTTTATCTTTTCAAAGAAAATCAGCTTTTAGGTTCATTGGTCTTTTCTATTGTTTTCTTCATCTCTATTTCTGCTCTCATCTTTCTGATCTCTTTCCTTCTACTAACTTTTGATTTTGTTTGTTCTTCTCTAGTTGCTTTAGGTGTAAGATTAGGTTACTTGCGATTTTTCTTGTTTCCTGAGGTAAGATTTTATTGCTATAAACATCCCTCTTAAAACCATTTTTGGTGCATCCCACAGATTTTGGATCATCATGCTGTTATTTTCATTTATCTCTAGGTATTTTTTTATTTCCTCAGTGATCCATGGGGTTGCTTAGTAGCATATTGTTTAGCCTCAAAGTGTTTTTTAAAGTTTTTTTTCTTGTAGTTTCTCCTAAGCTAATAGCCTTTAGGTTGAAAAAGATGCCTGATTTAAGCTTTCAATTTTTAAAATTTACCAAGGCTTGCTTTGTGGCTAGCAAATAATCAACCCTTAAGAATTGTTCCATGTGCACTTGAGCAGAATGTGTATTCTGCTGCTTTTGGATGGGATGCTCTATAAATATTAAGTCCATCTGGTCTAAAATAACATTTAAAGTCTGTATTTCCTTGTTGATCATATCAGGATGTTCTGTCCACTGATGAAAGTGTGGTGTTACAGTCCCCCCATTATTGTGTTACTACTGATTTCTCCTTTCATGTTGTTAGTATTTGCCTTATATATTGGAGTTCTCCTATGTTGAGTGCACATGTAATTACAATTGTTACATCTCGGATTGTCTTGGACTGTGACTGTCTTTGTCTCTTCTAACAGTCTTTATTTCAAAATCTATTTTGTCTGATATGAGTACTGCTACTTCAGCTTTCTTTTCCTTCCCATTTGCAAGAAAGATGGAATACCTTTATCTTCTCACTTTCAGTCTGTATGTGTCCCCTGATCTAAAGTGGGACTCTTGTAGACAGCATATAAATGGGTCTTGTTTTTGCATCCATCCAGACAGTCTATGACTTTTGGTTGGAGCATTTAATCCATTGATATAAATATCAATATGTCTATTTGTGTTGCTACTTTTTAAATTGTTTAGGATTTGTTTTTGTAGGCCTTTTTTCTTCCCTTCCTATTTTGTTCTCTCCTCTTGTGACTTGATGACTAACTTTAGTGTTGTGTCTAGATTTCTTTTTCTTTTTTTGTTTATATCTGCTGTAGATTTTCAGTTTGTGGCTACCATGAAGTTTTAATATAGCAGTCTATATATAAACAAGATTGTTTCAAGTTGCTGATCTTATAACTTCAAATTCATTTCAAAGAGCTCTCCTTTCTCACAACTGCTGGTTTCCATATCATGTTTGTGTGCAGATGATTTCCTATCTTTACTGCATGTTTGCCTTTATTGGTGAGCTTTTCCATATGTAATTTTCTTGTTTCTAGTAGTGGCCTTTTCTTTTCCACTTGGAAAAGTTCCTTTAGTATTTATTGCAAAGCTGGTCTGATGGTACTGAATTCTAATATTTTTTGCCTGTCTATAAAGCTTTTGATTTTTCTGTCCAATCTGTATGAGAGCCTTGCTGGGTAGAGTGTTCTTGGTTGTAGGTTTCTCCCTCTCATTACTTTAAATACATCATGCCACTCCCTTCTGACCTGCAGAGTTTCTGCTGAGAAATCAGCTGAATGTTATGGGAGTTCCCTTGTATGTTTTTTTGCTGCTTTTCCCTTGTTGCTTTTAATATTTTTTAAAATTTTAATTTAATTTTCATCAGTTTGAAATCTATGTGTCTCATGTGTTTCTCCTTTGGTTTATCCTGCCTAGAACTCTCTGCACTTCCTGGACCTGGGCGACTAATTCCTTTCCCTGCTAGGGAAGTTTTCAGCTATTATCGTTTCAAATATTTTCTCAAGGTGTTGTCCCAGAGGTCTCTTAGACTGTCTTCATTTCTTTTCGTTCTTTTTTATTTTGTTTCCTGGGAGTGATCTTCACCACCTTGTCTTCCAAGCCAGTTATCTGTTCTTCCTCAGTTGCTCTGCTATTGATTCCTTGTAGTGTTATCTTTCATTTCAGTTACTGTATTGTTCATCTGTTTATTTGTTCTTTAGTTCTTCTAGATCTTTTTTAAACATTTCCTGTCTCTTCTCAACATATGCCTCCCGTTTTTCCCCAAGATCTTGGATCATTTTCACATCATTACTCTGAATTCTTTTTCCATTAGACTGCCTATGTCCACTTCACTTAGTTGTTCTTCTGGGGTTTTATCTTGTTCCTTCATCTGGGATGCATTCCTTTCCTGTCTCATTTTGTCTAACTTTCTGTGATTGCAGTTTATATTCCACAGGCTGCAGGGCTGCAATTATTCTTGCTTTTGTGATCTGAAATTGGGTGGATGAGGCTAAGATGCTTATGCAGGCGTCCTGGTCGGAGGAACTGGTTTCTGTCCACTAGTGGGTGCTGGTTCTTGCACCCTGGTGGGCAGGGCCATGCTCAGGAAGATGTTAAGCAGCCTGTCTGCTGATGGGTGGGGCTGTATTCCTGTCCTGTTGACTGCTTAGCCTGAGGTGTCCCAGCACTGGTGCATACAGGCTGTTATACTCTATGTGGCATTCTCAATATATTTTTTTTACCTAGACTACCACTGAATAATACTGTACGTTACCTATATTACAAAAAAAATAGACTTGTAGCCCTGAAATGAGGTCTTAACCACAAATTACAACACAATTTGTATGGAAAATGCATTCTAAAAATATTCAGACACAAGACTGAACCAGAAAAAGATAGAAAATATGAACAGACCAATCACAAGTACAGAAATTGAGTTAGTAATTTAAAAACTGCCCAAAACCAAGTCTAGGACCAGACGGTTTCACAGATGAATTCTATTGAACATTTAAAACCCGTTCTTCTGAAACCATTTCAAAATACCTGCAGAGAAAGGAACACTCCTGAACTCACTCTGTGAAGCCAACACGACCTTGATACCAAAACTAGACAGAGATATCACACAAAAAGAAAATGACAGGCCAATACCACTGTTGAACATACATGAAAAAATCTTCAACAAAATACAAGCAAACTGAATCCAACAGTATTTTAAAAGGATCATACATCACAATTAAATGGGATTTATCCCAGAGATGTAAAGATTTTTTAATACCAGCAAATCAATGTGATACACCATATTAACATGCTGAATAAAAAATTTCATATTTCAATAGATGCAGAAAAAGGTTTTGATGAAATTCAACATCCATTTATGATAAAAACTCTCTAGAAAGATGGCATAGAGGGAACATACCTCAACGTAATAAAGCCTATATATGACAAGCCCACAGCTAATATCATACTCAATAGTGAAAAGCTGAAAGCATTTCCTCTAAGATCAGTAACTACACACCCGTGCCACTTTTATTCAACATAGTTTTGCAAGCTCTAGTCATAGCAATCAGAGAAGAAAAAGAAATAAAAGGAATCCAAACTGGAAATGAAGAAATAAAACTGTCAATGTTTGCAGATGACAAGATACTATATACAGAAAATCCTAAAGACACCACCAGAAAACTACTAGAACTTATCAAGGAGTTGGTAAAGCTGCAGGATACAAAATTAAAATACAAAAATCAGTTGCATTTTTATGTACTAACATCAAAAGACAGAGAAATTAAAGACATAATCCTATCTACCATCATATCAAGAAGAATAAAATACCTAGGAATAAACCTACCTAAAGATTTACTTCAAAAATTATAAGATGCTGAATTGGAAAAAAAAAAATAATAATAAAAAAAAAAAAGAAGAAAAAAAAATTATAAGATGCTGAATTCAAAGAAGTTGAAGACAACATAAACAGATAGAAAGACATACTGTGTTTCTGGACTGGAAGAATTGATATTGTCAGAATGACTATACTTACCCAAGGCAATCTACAGATTCAATGTAATCTGTATCAAATCACCAATAGCATTTTTTGAAGAACTACAACAAATAATTTTAAAAATCTGTATGGAAACACAAAAGACCCTGAATAGCCAAAGCAATCTTAAGAAAGAGCAGAGCTGGAGGAATTAGACTCCCTGACTTCTGACTATACTACAAAGCTACACTCATCAAAACAGTAAAGTATTGGAACAAAAACAGACACATAGATCAATGGAAAAAGACAGAAAGCCAAGAAATAAACCCATGCAGTTATGGTCAATTAATCTACAATAAAGGAGGCAAGAATATACAATGGAGAAAAGACAGTCTCTTTCATGAGTGGTGCTGGGAAAAATGAACTGCTACATGTAAAAAAATGAAACTAGAACATTATCTAACACCATATACAAAAAAAAAAATGTATTAAAGACCTAAATATAAGACTCAATACCATAAAATTCTTAGAGGAAAACATGCGCAGAACACTCTTCAACATAAATCACAGCAATATTTTTTTTGGATCTGTATCCTAGAGTAATGCAAAAATAAACAAATGTGCTATAATTAAAATTATACATTTTTGCACTGGAAATGGAAACCATAAATGAAATGAGAAGACAATCTACAGACTGGGAGAAAACATTTGCAAATGAGGGAACCAACGAGCTTAATTTCCAAATTATAGAAACAACTCATACAAGTTGCTAACAAAAAACCAAACAACTCAATCAAAAACTGGGCAGAAGACCTACATAGACATTTCTCCAAAGATGACATACAGATGGCCAACAGGCATGTAAAAAGACATTTAACATTGCTAATTAGAGAACTGCAAATCAAAACTACAGTGCATATCACCTTACACTGCTCAGAATGATCATAATCAAAGTCTACAAATAATAAATGCTGGAGAGGGTGTGGAGAAAAGGAAACCCTCCTACACTGTTGGTGGGAACGTAAACTAGTGTAGCCACTATGGAAAACAGTATGGAGGCACCTTAAAAAACTAAAAATAGAGTTATCATATCATCCATCAATCCCACTCCTAAGCATATATCTGGAAAGGACTCTATTTTGAAAAGATGCACGCACCCCAATGTTCATAGCAGCATTATTCACAATAGCCAAGACACGGAAGCAATATAAGTGTCCACTGACAGATGAATGGATAAACCACATGTGGTATAACCCAATGGAATATCAGTCAGCCATAAAAAGAATGAAAAAATGCCCTTTAAATTGGATGGACCTAGAGATACTAACTGGAGAAGGCAGTGGCAACCCACTCAGGAGGGTTGCAACCCAGTACCAGGAGGAGCCTGGTAGGCTGCAGTCCATGGGGTCGCTAGGAGTCGGACACGACTGAGAGAATTCACTTTCACTTTTCACTTTCATGCACTGGAGAATGCATGAATGAGAATGGCAACCCACTCCAGTGTTCTTGCCTGGAGAATCCCAGGGACGGCGAAGCCTGGTTGGCTGCTGTCTCTGGGGTCGCACAGAGTCGGACACAACTGAAGTGACTTAGCAGCAGCAGTAGCACAGATACTAACTGAAGTTAAGTCAGAGAAATACAAATATCATACAGTATCACTTATATGTGGAATTAAAAACAAATGACACAAATGAACTTATTTACAAAACAGAAACACATTCACATAGAAAATAAACTTATGGTTATCAAGGGAAAAGCGGGGGAGGAAGGCAGGGATAAAAAAGCAGTTTGGGATTAACAGATACATACTACTATATATAAAACAGATAAACAACAAGGACCTACTGTATAGCATAGGTAACTATATTCAATATCTTGTAACAAACTATAATGGAAAAGAACCTGAAAAGAATATACACACACATATAAAAAACTAAATCACTGTGCTGTACATCTGAAACTAATACAAGACTGTAAATCAATTGTCCTTCAATTTAAATAAATAAATAAGTAATATTTTGAAACATAACCTATAACCCACTTCTAAGTTAAAGAAGGTATATTAATTTACAACATGAGACCATAAGCCCCCAATGGGTAGATACCTCATTTTCCTCATCTTTACCCATCATTGTATGGCACAAAGAAGATACAGCTGGAAAAGTAAATGAGCTGAACATGTGAACTATTATGAAAATTCAACTCCCTGTTCTGCTTATTTCAATTTTTCCAGCCTTAGCAGATAGATATAAATATTTTTTCCAGAACATACAGGCAGTAGCTTTCTACACAGAACGACTTCATTCAAGGCACTATTTACAGGCCAATATGCAAATTGTTGACTGACGGCCAATAAGCCTTCTGGGTTCCTCTAGATTCCTTACTGCTGGCTTCACTGTGTTCCTAGCTCCTGCACCAGTTATTTGTTAGACATTATGTTCTAATATATTATTTCTCCATCCATGTAAATCCAAGGAGGGTGTTTCCCTCAGTTTTACCCTAAGCTAGTTTCTTAAGCATAGGCTGGGGGAAACTGGGCTAAATGGATATTAAAATTAAGGTATCATATATCACCATCATATGAATACTGTTAAAACACATCATAAATAAAGTATTTTACTCCTTTAAGAAAAAATAGCTCTACTCAGGAAGTAGAAACTACAAACTTTCTATTAATTTCTATAAACTATAAACATTTCTCTAAAACATTCATTTCTCAAAAGAAATGATTTATCTTAAAACATCACTTTAACAAATATGACCATTTTAAGACACATGTATATTATTTCAGCAAAAACAAACTTACTCATTGTCTTGCATAGTAGATTCCTTTCTTTTGTTTATACTGAGGTGATTCAAGTTTTCCCTCTTTCCTATATGTGTGCAATAAAAGGAACATAAAGTTAAAGCAAAACTGTCAAATTTTAAATAGAATTTAGATCACCAAATTTTAAATAAAAAATAAAAGGGTAGATAAATGAAAGAAGAGTAGTTAATGAAAAAGTATCCTGAAAATTTGGTATGAGAAAATTTTTTCAGTATTGTGAAGAACTCTGCAATAGGTACTTTGTTTCTTTTTTTATTTTCCATTCTAATTTTTTATTCATGATTATATTATATAGAAGAAACAATCTCTTGAATAAAATTTCCATCAGGGCCTGGTATATTAAAAAGAAAAATTAGATAAACCCAACTTGATAATATAAACTCTACTTGATAAAGGATGCTTTCATCAAATATTTTAATAAAAATTATTAAAGTTTCCAGTTTATATTATTTAACTCCTATTTTTTTGTCTCACAGTTAACAACAAGGAATTGTTGATACTAATATTTAGAAAATAGTGAGTTCCTCATGATAGCACAGTAAATTAAATACAATTTTAGGGACAAAACTACCTGACTGCTTAAATGCTAAATGATTTAGTAAACTCTTGGAAATACCTTTAGTCCTATGAAGATATTTCAAATACTGCATGGAGTCATTTATAAGTGGAATTTAAAAGAATACAAATGAATTACATACAAAACTGAAACAGACTCACAGATAAAACAAACTTGAGGTTACCAAAGGGGAAAGTGAAAAGGGGAGGGACAAATTTATGGTTTAGGATGAATTAGACACAGACAATTATATATAAGACAGTGAGATACACTGTATAGCACAGGGAATGATACCCATTATCTTCTAATAAATTGCAATGGAATATAATTGCAAAAATACTGAATCACTATACTGTAAATCACAATACTGTAAATCAACTTTTAAACTTCAATTGAAAAGTGCATATTGACTTAGTTATTTCTTGGAAAGACCTTTGGTCCCTACTAAAATATTTTAAAGTACTTATTTTAGATATTAATATAATAAACAAATTCTATCCACTTAAAAAACTATGTAGTTATCCAATGCCATCACTTAGCTAAACTTTAACAAGTTGACAGAAACAGAAACAAAAATGTAACTAAGTTATAATCCCTCAAATGTGTGCTGGTTTGAAATGTAGTTTGCTTTTATAGTATTAATAGAACATGATGTCTGCACTTATTAGTAGTCAAGGAGTCAACTGTTTTAAGAGCTAACCATTTAGTTGTTCTACAGTACTTTACAGTGCTATATGCACAATATATGTTAAACATATTCAATGTATGAGTACTTGAGGACACATTAGCATAGTTAGAGATTCTCAGTGTTTTACATATACTGGCCTTTTACTGAATGAATAAAGAAGCAAATGAATGAATAATCCAAACTCTTTAGTACTAATGAAAATCAGTGAAGAAAATTCACTTTTTACAATGTACAAACATTGGCACCTTCTCACACTACACATTTTAATATAGCTCCATTTGCTCAACAACTGGTAGTTACTATTTTTCTAAAAAATTGTTTGGTACAATGCACCATCAAAAACAAGCTCACACTCTCCAAAAGAAATATAATATGAGCCACTTATGTAATTTAAAATCTACTAACAAAATTTTTATAAAAGGAAAGAGTCAAATTTGAATATCTGATTTAACCTAATACACCCAAATATTCTTATATGAACACACAATCAAAATAAATTATTAATTATACATATTACTTTTTCCACACTAAGATTTTACTATCTGGTGTGTATTCTTACACTTATAGCACATTTCAATTCAGATCAGTCCCACTCCACATGTTCAACATGTACATGTACTGGATGGCATAGTTCTGGATAATACTGCAGGAGGATCCAATCCTTTCAAATGAAACCAAATACATAGATAACATGAAGGCAACTTCTTTAAAATTTAAGTGTGATTTATTAACACATTAAAAAATATATTGTCTGGATCTGGAACAGACTATCCATTGCTGATTTACATTGTTTTCTTCACTAATTTGTATTCCATTAACTCTCATTTGCTTCTATTTCTAGAGGAAATTGACTGAAGTGGTTCAGAAACTACTTTAACAATAATTTCCCTCGTTGTTACTTTGGAACTTCTGCCCTCTCTCAAAAAAACTGTCATAACTAAATTGTTATCTCATAATAGTCTTTAATGCCCAAAACAGAAAAACTTGTGGTCTAGAAATTTTGCTAAAGTCCTAGTTACCTCTCTTGTTATTAACTTGTCATTATTTGATTTGTTGGCATCCTTAAATTCCAAATAGAATAAATCAATATGGTTAAGAGTTTATTTAATAAAATGAATGGGAAAAGAGTAATAATATTTTACTTATGATTTTAGAGAACTCTGGGGAAATAAGTTTATTAAAATCTCTCAAAAAAAGTATTTTTAATAGAAAAACCACACATGAAAACTACACTATATACTTTTATTTCATAAAACAGTATTAATCTTAAAGATTAATACTAACTTCCTGAATTTTGAATTAAGCTATTTTCATTGAATAAAGCTCCACAATATTACTTTGTTCTTTTAACCTGTAATTATTTTTCCCATTTTAGCACAAGCAGTCAGTAGTGCTAGGTGAGAAACAGCAAAAGACTGCTTTATTTGAATTTTCACCAGGTGTTTTAGGCCTTTCTAAACATTCTGATCATTGTAAGGGGATTAGTCAGGTATCACAAACTATAAAACATAATTAATAGCATTAATTTCAATCTTCTTATGGAAGGACTTATGTTTTTTCTTTCATAGATACGTATATATAAAATCTTATTTATCTATGTTCGGCTGTGTTGGGTCTTTGCCGCTCTGCAGGCTGTTCTCCAGTTGCAGTCACTGGGGATACTCGCTAGTTGCACGAGGCTTCCCATTGTGGCAGCTTCCCCTGCTGTGAAGCATGGGCCCTAGGGCACACAGGCTTCAGTAGTTGCGGCTCGAGGGCTCAGTAGTTGCAGTTCCTGGGCTCCAGAGTGCAGGTGCAAAAGTTAATGAAATTATTTGCAGGGCAGCAATGGAAATACAGACATAGAGAACAGCCTTATGGACACGGGACGGGGGTGAGAACGGAGAGGATGGGATGTATGGAGACGGTTACATGGCAACTTACATTACTATATATAAAATAGACAGCCAATGGGAATTTGCTGTTATGACTCAGGGAACTCAAGCCAGGGCTCTGTAACAACTTAGAGGGGTAGGATGGGGAGGGAGATGAGAGGGAGGTTCAAGAGGGAAGAGACATATGTATTTCTATGCCTGATTCACGTTGATGTTTGGCAGAAACCAATAAAATCCTGCAAAGCAATTATCCTTCAATTAAGAAATAAATTTTTAAAAAATGTTGTGGCGCAGGTTTAGTTGTTCTGAGGCATGTGAGATTTTCCCAGATCAGGGATTAAACCCAGGTATCCTGCATTGGCAGGCAGATTCTTTACCATTGAGCCATCAGAGAAGCCCCCAGGATTTATGCTTTTAAATAAGACATTTCAATTGATAAACAGGAGGAGATTTAATGTCTCAAAGAATAACATTTGGATCATTTATCAAAGACTACTGAGTGGACTCTATCACACCAAGAGTTTTCCACTTATTTAATAATCACTTTTCCTTATTTCATTCCATTTTATTAGCAATTAACATATGCTAAAGTACTCTGGATTCTATGTACTCTTTTCCTTGCTACACTACATGTGATTAATAATTATGTACTTGATTCCCTTTAAATGTAGTTTCGCAAAACACTGGTGATAAATGTAACATCACTGAATTGGGACTGCTTTAAAAATTGTATTTGGACTTTCTGGTAAGGCTCCCAGAAGCCCTTTCTTGAACTAATGAAGATAGCTTTTGATAGATAATAATGATAATAATGTTTAGAAGTATAATCAGCAATGGTGATGATGATGGCTAACAGTTTAAAAGTGCCTTTAGGGCCAGGCACTGTTTTAAATGTTATATTAATTAGTTAATCTGCACACCTCTGAGATAGTCATTCTTATTCCCATTTTACAGATGAGACAACAAATGCACAGAATGGTCATAAAATTTATCTGAAGCTCCAATGCTAGTAAGTGGCACAGTCAGGATCTAAATCCAGCCATTTGACTCTACAAAGATCATTCTATTAGCCAAGATGCTATAATTACTTACTAATAAATGAATTGAAATTTCAAGCAGGTTTAGGCCAGTATCATGCTGCTTCTTGATAAATATATTTTACACTTGGCACATCTCAGGGATCTTTTGGTCCTAAACCAGAAGTTAAGAATTGAGGAAAACCTGGACGCAGAGAGGTTTAAAATTACTTGTTTAAGGTGTCACAAACTAAAATTTTTTTTCTGAGTTATTCCAGATCAAGTTGGAGTCTGGAGGCTAAGCAGTGAATGAGATCCTATTATTCTTTTAATTGAACCATTTCTATGTAATATTTTTCTGTTTATATTTTTATTTCCCTCTACCTCTTATGGTTTGTTCTATTGTTCTTTTTCTATCTTTCTGAGTTGAATGTTCAGCTTGTTAGTTTTTAGTCATCCTTTTAAAATATATGCATTAATAAATGTAAATCCACTATGAATGCTTTCATTATCACGCCATGTTTAGGTATAAATTTTTTCCTCTAAGTGCTGACATATTTTTATTATCACTCCAGTCTAAATATTTTATACTTTATAACAAAAAAGATACTCAAATAGCCAATCAGTCTTGAGAAAGAACAAAGCTAGAGTTCCACACTCTGATTTCAATGTAAGACCTGAAACCATAAAACTTCTAGAAGAGAAATCAGGAACAAGACAAGGGTGCCCACTCTCACCACTACTGTTCAACATAGTGTTGGAAGTTTTGGCCACAGCAATCAGAGCAGAAAAAGAAGTAAAAGGAATCCAGATAGGAAAAGAAGAAGTGAAACTCTCACTGTTTGCAGATGACATGATCCTCTACAGAGAAAACCCTAAAGACTCTACCAGAAAATTACTAGAACTAATCAATGAATATAGTAAAGTCGCAGGATATAAAATTAACACACAGAAATCCCTTGCATTCCTATATACTAACAATGAAAAAACAGAAAGAGAAATTAAGGAAACAATACCATTCACCATTGCAACAAAAAGAATAAAATACTTAGGAGTATATCTACCTAAAGAAACAAAAGACCTATACATAGAAAACTATAAAACACTGATGAAAGAAATCAAAGAGGACACAAACAGATGGAGAAACATACCGTGTTCATGGATTGGAAGAATCAATATTGTCAAAATGGCTATTCTACCCAAAGCAATCTATAGATTCAATGCAATCCCTATCAAGCTACCAACGGTATTTTTCACAGAACTAGACCAAAGAATTTCACAATTTGTATGGAAATACAAAAAACCTCGAATAGCCAAAGTAATCTTGAGAAAGAAGAATGGAACTGGAGGAATCAACCTGCCTGACTTCAGACTCTACTACAAAGCCACAGTCATCAAGACAGTATGGTACTGGCACAAAGACAGAAATATAGATCAATGGAACAGAATAGAAAGCCCAGAGATAAATCCACGAACCTATGGACACCTTATCTTTGACAAAGGAGGCAAGAATATACAATGGAAAAAAGACAACCTCTTTAACAAGTGATGCTGGGAAAACTGGTCAACCACTTATAAAAGAATGAAACTAGAACACTTTCTAACACCATACACAAAAATAAACTCAAAATGGATTAAAGATCTAAATGTAAGACCAGAAACTATAAAACTCCTAGAGGAGAACATAGGCAAAACACTCTCCGACATAAATCACAGCAGGATCCTCTATTACCCACCTCCCAGAATATTGGAAATAAAAGCAAAACTAAACAAATGGGACCTAATGAAACTTAAAAGCTTTTGCACTACAAAGGAAACTATAAGTAAGGTGAAAAGACAGCCGTCAGATTGGGAGAAAATAATAGCAAATGAAGAAACAGACAAAGGATTAATCTCAAAAATATACAAGCAACTCCTGCAGCTCAATTCCAGAAAAATAAATGACCCAATCAAAAAATGGGCCAAAGAACTAAACAGACATTTCTCCAAAGAAGACATACAGATGGCTAACAAACACATGAAAAGATGCTCAACATCACTCATTATCAGAGAAATGCAAATCAAAACCACAATGAGGTACCATTACACGCCAGTCAGGATGGCTGCTATCCAAAAGTCTACAAGCAATAAATGCTGGAGAGGGTGTGGAGAAAAGGGAACCCTCTTACACTGTTGGTGGGAATGCAAACTAGTACAGCCACTATGGAAAACAGTGTGGAGATTCCTTAAAAACTGGAAATAGAACTGCCATATGACCCAGCAATCCCACTCCTGGGCATACACACTGAGGAAACCAGATCTGAAAGAGACACGTGCACCCCAATGTTCATCGCAGCACTGTTTATAATAGCCAGGACATGGAAACAACCTAGATGCCCATCAGCAGATGAATGGATAAGGAAGCTGTGGTACATATACACCATGGAATATTACTCAGCCATCAAAAAGAATTCATTTGAACCAGTCCTAATGAGATGGATGAAACTGGAGCCCCTTATACAGAGCGAAGTAAGCCAGAAAGATAAAGAACATTACAGCATACTAACCCATATATATGGAATTTAGAAAGATGGTATCGATAACCCTATATGCAAAACAGAAAAAGAGACACAGAAATACAGAACAGACTTTTGAACTCTGTGGGAGAAGGTGAGGGTGGGATGTTTCAAAAGAACAGCATGTATACTATCTATGGTGAAACAGATCACCAGCCCAGGTGGGATGCATGAGACAAGTGCTCGGGCCTGGTACACTGGGAAGACCCAGAGGAATCGGGTGGAGATGGAGGTGGGAGGGGGGGATCGGGATGGGGAATAAGTGTAAATCTATCGCTGATTCATGTCAATGTATGACAAAACCCACTGAAATGTTGTGAAGCAATTAGCCTCCAACTAATAAAAAAAATTAAAAAAAAAAAAAAAAACTTCTAGAAGAAAGCCTAGGCAGTAAGCTCCTTGACATCAGTTTTAGTACATTTTTTTTGGATATTATCTTCTCAGGCAAGGGAAACAAAAGCAAAAATAAATAAATGGAAAGATATCAAACTAAAAAAGCTCTGCATAGTAAAGGAAACTACTGTCTACTGAATAGAAAAAGATAATTCAAAATGATATGTCTAGTAAGGAGTTAATATCCCAAATATACAAAGAACCTAAACAAGTCAACATCAAAAAACCAAACAACCTGATTATAAAATAGGCAGAGGGTCTCAATAGACATTTCTCCGAAGAAGATATACAGATAGCCAGCAGGCACATAAAAAGATGCTCAAATGACTAATAATCAGGGAAATACAAATCAAAACCTCATAAGTGGTCAGAATGGCTACTATCAAAAAGACAAGAATCAACAAGTGTTGACAAGGATATGCAGAAAAGCGAATCTTTATGCACTACTAGTGGGAACATAAACTGGTGCAGCCACTATGGAATACTACTGGAGGCACATAGGAGTGGGAAGGAGGAACGAGATGAAGGTGGTCAAAAGCTACAAACCTTACGTGTGAGACAAATAAGTACCAGGTATGTAACATACAACATGATGAATATAGTTAATATTGTGGTATGTTATATATGAAAGCTGTTAAGAGAGGAAGCTAACAACTCCCATCACAGGGAAAAGTTTTTCCGTTTTATTTATTATCTATGTGAAATGAGCAAGCTCCAGGAGATGGTGAAGGACAGGGAAGCCTGCATGCTGCAGTCCATGGGGTCGCAAACAGTAGGACACAACTGAGAGACTAAAGAACAACAGCAAAAGTGAAATGGGTGATGGATGTTCACTAAACTTACGGTGATAATCATTTCATGATGTACGTAAGTCAAATCATTATGTTGAACATCTTAAACAATATGTCAACTATAGCTCAATAAAACTGGAAGAAAAAGTATTGTTTGAATGACAATAAAAACAAACACATAAACTATCGCTATCATTCCTAATTTTTAAATCTATTTTATCAGTTCTGAAAAAATAGCCTACTATGACTAAGGATTTGTGAGTTTCTCCTTGTAATCCTGTCCTATTTTGTCATGTTTTGCTTGAGTTTTTATTTTTGATGCACACAGGTTCAGGATTCCTGTTCTGGTAGTGAATCTTTCATTCTCTCATTATGTAAAAAGTTCTATTATTTGCAATAAAGTCCTTTTGTTATAATAACTATTTTGCTCTATATTAATATTAATATTCTTATACCAACTCTTAGTTTTTTTAAGAAGCTAGTATTTACTGTTCTTTGTACCCCTTTATAATAAATCATATGTCTTTGATAATAATATTCATAAAAATAGCTAAAATATGTATTTCCTTATTGCAAAATTCAGACTTAAATTGAAGACAGTAAGAAAAACCACTAGACCATTCAGGTATGACCTAAATCAAATCCCTTACGATTATACAATGTAAGTGACAAACAGATTCAAGGGATTAGATCTGATAGACAGAGTGCCTGAAGAACTATGGACAGAGGTTCATGACACTGTATAGGAGGCAGGGATCAAGACCATCCCCAAGAAAAAGAAATGTAAAAAGGTGAAAGGGTTGTCTGATGAGGTCTTACAAATAGCTGAGAAAAGAAGAGAAGTTAAAGGCAAAGGAGAAAAGGACAGATATACCCATTTGAATGCTGATTTCCAAAGAATAGCAAGGAGAGATAAGAAAGCCTTCCTCAGTGATCAATGCAAAGAAATAGAGGAAAACAACAGAATGCGAATGACTACAGATCTCTTCAGGAAAATTAGATACACCAAGGGAACATTTCATGCAAAGATGGGCACAATAAAGAACGGAAATGGTATGGACCTAACAGAAGCAGAAGATATTAAGAGGTGGACAGAATACACAGAACTATACAAAAAAGATCTTCATGACCCAGATAACCACAATGGTGTGATCATTCACCGGGAGCCAGACATCCTGGGATATGAAGTCAAGTGGGCCTTAGGAAGCATCACTACTAACAAAGCTAGTCGAGGTGATGGAATTCCAGTTGAGCTATTTCAAATCCTAAAAGATGATGCTGTAAAAGTGTTGCACGCAATATGCCAGCAAATGTGGAAAACTCAGCAGTGGCCACAGGACTGGAAAAGATCAGTTTTCATTCCAATCCCAAAAAAGGGCAATGCCAAAGAATATTCAAACTACTGCACAATTGCACTCATCTCACATGCTAGCAAAGTGATGTTCAAAATTCTACAAGCCAGGCTTCAACAGTATGTGAACTGAGAGCTTCCAGATGTTCAAGCTGGATTTAAAAAAGGCAGAGGAACCAGAGACCAAATTGCCAACATCTGTTGGATCATTGAAAAAGCAAGAGAGTTCCACAAAAACATCTACTTCGGCTTTATTGACTATACCAAAGCCTTTGACAGTGTAGATCACAATAAACTGTAGACAATTCTTCAAGAGAT